>NC_142884.1:48545461-48696976 GCF_051225735.1 Oryctolagus cuniculus | reverse complement strand
ACGGAGCAGAGCTGAAGTACGCCATGCACGTGTTCATGTCCCTAGAGAAAGCCGACGTGGGCCATGACAGCGCGGTTTCCTGGGGTTTCTTCCTCCTCACCAGTCTGCAAGTGAAGAGAGAGGGAGCTCATGGAGGGATGGGGGAACGAATGTCCGAATGATGTTTATTCCCCTACCCCCCCTTTTTTTTTAAAAAAAAGAACGACTTAATTGTGAGTGACTTGGGAAACCAAAGTGCTGCCCTGTTTAGACCCAGATGGTCCACACTTCGTTTCCAAGGGGCACGTGGCTTGCTTGGAGGCACACAGCCACACCACCTGGCTGGATGCATTTTATGACCAGGGAATTCACAGATAGCAAAGGAAGGGCAGAACTCTAAGGTCCCTGCGGGCCTGTGCTTCTAAAAGTATAATTCCCTGGAGTTTCAACCCAAGTCCAAAGGCATCGCAATGCTTACCCGAAAGCTGGTGCCACCCGGACTGAGTCTCCCCAGACTTGCATGTGGTTATTCAAAGTTCTGGTGATTTATTGGTCGTATTTAATGTTTCCGGGTGTTGAAAAAAGGAAGATCTGTGAAAGAAGTGGCCCTACCCTGCAGGAGCTAACCAGCTAACAGTGAGTCAGACGAGTGCACTATCGCAATGCAGCACAACACAGTCTACATGTTCCAGATACAAGCACAGGAGGCGATTAGAAGGAAGAAGCAGGCCCCCTTACTAAGTTGGGGTACATGTGGGAGAGTAGGGTTCCCACAGGAGTAGCCCCTAGGCAGGGTCTTGGAGCCCCACTAGGTCCTGCTGCATATGAAATTGTAAAGTTGGGGGACTGGTGCTGTGGTGTAGTTGATAAAGCCATCCACCACCTGCAGGGCCTACATCCCATATGGGCACCAGTTCGAGTCCCTGCTGCTCCACTTCTGATCCAGCTCTCTGCTATGGCCTTTCTCTCTCTCTCTCTCTCTCTCTCTCTCTCTCTCTCTATCTCTGCCTTTGCCTCTCTGTAACTCTGACTTTCATATAAATAAATAAATCTTTAAAAAAAAGAAATTATGAAGTTGGCGTCATTTGGGATTTTCTAGGGCAAACATCCTTACCCGCGAGGCCTTGTACCCACGCAGTCCATGGATGTATCACAAATTCGGCAAAACTCCCCAGACCGGACTCAGAATGTTGTGTGTAGCTAAGTTGCTGCGGTCATACTTGCACTCGATTTTCCAAGGCTCCCGTGACCTCCAAGAATGTTCCCAGCCTTGCTCCAGAGGACACAGGGGTTCTTGAAGGAGTCCAGCCACATTGTGGGTTGAGAAGTCTGCCTGCAGTGACACAGTGGTGAGATGAACTCACACAGCACAATTTCACTCCCAAGAGCTTTCCCGGGACTTAATAAGACAAAATTGCTAACAGTCTCAATGCCAAGGCATTGCTTGCCCACATCATATCTACCTCCTCTCATAATCACTTTTCCAGAAAATTCAAAAGATAGACACACAATGAAAAGGCTTTTTTCCACCCCTCACCCTTACCACTCTGTCTTTGTCTCTCTAAAGGTAACCACTATTAACTGGTTCTTGCATTTCCAGGGGAAAATATCAGTCACATAATAATATGTACATGTTTATTTAATCCGAAGGGACAAGTTGTATACAGCAGTCCGTCCCTTTCTTTCCTTCTTGGTGTTTCTGAATGACTGGCACATCTGAGATCACTGGGTATCAGTACATGCTGACCTAGTTGATTCTCCATATGCCAACAAGGTGGTCTTCCCTTTTTGGGTTGCGCTGCCATGGGGTGCCCCGGCCCCTGGGCCCCTGGCGTGATGTGTGCTGATGCTGCTTCAAGGATGTCTATTTACAAACAATGCTGCATTGCATATGCCTAGCCATCTAGGTGTTTCCTAGAGGAAATCCCAACAAGGGACTTGCTGGGTAATTGGTAAGCACATTCACAATTTTGATAGATGCTACCAAACTGCCCTTCAAAAGAGCTGAACTAGTTATCACCCATGGAAGATGAGAATGCCTATTTCCACACGTATTTACCATTATTCAGTATGTTAATGTATGCCAACATGATAGGTAAGAATTATTCCATCATAGTCACTTGGAGCATCATTCCATACACCTATTCAGCGTGTTTCTGACATCTGTGTGTGGATATCCTGTGCCCATTTTCCCACAGAATGTGTCCTTTTCCAACTGAATTCTATATATGCCCTTTGTCAATCAAAGGAATGAGTCCTTCTAAGACATGTGTGTTGCCACTAATTCGCTTGGTTGAATCTTTGTCTCTTGTCTTGGGTTGCGGCATTTGGTGCCATGTTCAAATCTTCAGTTTGTATGTGTTTAAATTGATCAGCACCAGGTGGTTTGCTGGGAGATGCACAGGCTCTCAGGTTTACAGAGGACTCTGTGAAGACTGACAGCCCCAGAGCCCAGGCACGGCACTTTGCTGTCTCTGGTGGCTGTGTGGCGCCCACCTCTGGGTCTGGGTCTTTCCCTGAAATCCCGCTGTATATTGTAGCAGTTAGATATCTGATGCTCTGATCCATCTTTGTTACTGTTACAGGCGTTCCTACACAGTTGGCCACGGTGACGGAATCTTTTAAATCCAGGCTCTAGCACTCAGCGATATGCAGCAAGAATCCAGGAAAGTCTGGGGTCTAAGAAGGGGGTTGAGGTGAACCCCCTTAAAGATGGGGGGAGCTCAAGGTCACCCTTATTAAAGTTTCTCCAGAGGAAGACAAGAAATTTGAACAGAGACTGATCAAATTACTTTGAGGTAACTTGAAATAATATATGATATAGGTTAAAACTTTGTAAAACCCGGATCACCATAACCTGTCCATTTCTACAGCTATAAACCTGAGACTATGAAGGAGCAGTGGTCATCTAAACGACAGAGCTGCCCAGCACCTGGATATGCATGTGAATCACCCGGGGATCTTGTTAAAATGCAAATTCTGATTTGGTTGGGGTTTGGGGAGGGCTGAACTTTGCATTCCAACAAGCTGCTGGACCCCAGGAGCCCGGCTCCAAAATACACAGCCCCTGACTGTTTCCCGCCTGCCTCCCCTCTCCCTTCCCTTCCTTCTCTTTCCCTGGGCACTGCACTGGATTGTGTTTATGTGTGCGTGTAACACATGCTTTCTATATGCCTTTACAGTTCTGCTTTCTAACACATTAATTAAGAAATAGGCCATTGTTACAGAGACCACAAGGTACTTCAGGAAAAACCATTGGGTACAAAGGCAAAACACTGACAAATTGATACTTTCTTGCTTCGTCACGCCTGATTTAAGGAAATGAACCCAAAATAAACTATGTGAATTGGAAATTGACTTCAACTACATTTAAATTGTTCTCCTTTAAAATATTAGCAGTTGAGTGTGTAAACCAATATTTATTTTCTAATCAAAGGTTTGCAGCAAATGGTTTTATAAATGAAAGAAATGAAGGAAGAATGCTTTGAAATGTTTCTAGTAATGGAAATGGAAATCGGTTATTTGATTTCTTTAAATGGCAAGCGCAGGCCTCCACTAACAGCCAGGCTGCTAGGGAAGAGGAAATTGTATGGAAAGCTGACCACGGTCTAAGGCCAAGGCCAGCACCTCTCTGCCAGACAGCATCATAAATATTTTTTTCCTATGGGAAGACGTTGAAGATCCAGCTACATTAAGGGAGAATCTATTAACAGAATAATTGTATGGAGAGGACCTCTTAAGAAAGGCTTCCAAAATTCCATTATCTTAACTGTCACTCGCCACTCGGAGTTGTCTTGGTGCTGTGTGTTTTCATGAATTACCCGAGCTGTTTGTTTTCCCTTTATCAGTCATCACCCTGTCAGCTGGGCCATTCATAACAACTTTTGGCAGCTCATCAGGGGAGTGCAGAGCTGGAATAGGACCCTATCAACTCTCACACCTCATTGTGTGAAACTGTTTACCAGCATTGCTTTTTCTCTGTAAATACTGCGCGGGAGCCCTGAAAGGAGAGATGTGTGAAAACAAAATGGCCTAAGCTTGTCACAGTTGGCAGGGATGGCAGAACTGGGTTGACAGAGAATTTACAAGTGCCCCGTGTTTCATTCCTTCAGCTGAATAATACCTACCGGCTGGTCTTGAAGGTTTGTGTATGCTAGTTAATTAGACAATATTTAATTTGCCTTCACACTTGTGTCAGTTGGGGGAAGTGAGACTTTGTAATTAGGGAGTACAGATCGAGTTTCTGTCACCATTCTACTCCCTCACTCTAATTTAATGCACACTTTTCCTGCGTTTTCCTCCTCTGTCTTTTATGCTTGGCTGCTAACAAGGTGGCCCACATTACACAACTCTAGCGAGCCAGCGGACTCCGTCCCCCGGCCCGAGTCTCCGCCAGACTCACCCATCAGAAATAATTTTCTGTTTGAAATGGGTGTCAACAATCTCCTCTCGAAGCGGGTATCCACAGCCTGCCAATGGTATGATTCTCTTTCCGTCTTTATTTTCCTTGAAGTTACATACGCACAGATTTTTAAGTGCAAAATTGTTCTTTTTTTTTTTTTTTTCAGAAAAACAGTGATCTCCCCAGTTTCCCCTCCCTAGAGGCAACCACTTTCAGCTCTTGTGGCAGAAAATAATTCCAAGGTGAGAAGTGTGTTGATCCACTTTGCCTATTTTTGAGTGGTGTATTAATGGAAGCGTGCCATTGGGACTTGCCTCTTTCACTTACTGCTAAGATTTTTTTTTTGCTTTTTGTAAAATCAAACTATAATTTACATTCAGTGAAATGCATAGTACTTTATTTTTTACGATTTAGTTATTTATCTGACAGGCAGCGTGAGAGAGAGAGAGAAGGAGAGACGGAGAGATTTTCCATCTGCTGGCTCTCGGGTGCAGCCCCCAAAAGACCACAAAACCCAGGGCTGAGCCAGGCCAAGGCCAGGAGCCTGGAACTCTGTCTGGGTCGCCTATATGGGTGGCAGAGACCTAAATACTTAGACAATAATATACTGCTCCCCAGGCACAGAAGCAGGAAGCTGGATCAGAGGCAGAGCAGCGGGGACTCAGTCCCCAGCATCTGGGTATGAAATGCCAGCATTGCCAGTGGCGTTTACCCGGCTACAGCACAAAGCTGGCTCAAAATGCATGCATTTTCAAGTTGCAGTTCAGTGAATTTTATTATAATAGTGCCGTCTCATTTGCTCTGCAAATTTCAGTACCTGTGGTCGGTCACAGTCTGAAAATATTCAATACTGATGAAATAGAACAATATCTTGAATAAAATACACATTATTTAAAACTTCCTAATTGTTTATTCCTGGAATTTTCCATTTTTGTTACTCTCTGACTCAATCCACAAATTAAACTTCATTAGAAATATATATAGGAGAACATATAGCACAGACTCCTGTATGGTGCAGTGCTGTGCACAGTCCCAGGCATCCAGGGGGGATCTCGCGCCATGCCACCCCGGGGCCACAGGGCTGTGCTGTGGGAACACATCCATTCCACTGCTCCTCGGCCACCCTGGAAGGCGCCTCCCAGTCTTCACCCAGACCCCTCCACAGGCCATCGCTTTTCTTTCTTTCTTTTTTTTTTTTTTAAGATTTATTTTATGTATTTGAAAGTCAGAGTTACCCAGAGAGAGAGAGAGAGAGAGAGAGAGAGAGAGAGAGAGGGAGAGAGGTCTTCCATCCACTGGTTCACTCCCCAGTTGGCCACAATGTCCAGAGCTGTGCCGATCCAAAGCCAGGAGCCAGGAGCTTCAGACTTGGGCCATCTTCCACTGCTCTCCCAGGCCACAGCAGAGAGCTGGATCAGAGGTGGAGCAGCCGTGACTCAAGCTGGCACTCCTGTGAGATGCCGCACTGCAGGCAGCGGCTTTACCAGCTACACCACAGCACCGACTCCATCCCATCGCTTTTCTTATTCTATCATCCTAGGTTTGATTTACCACCTGTGGAATATCCTGTATGAGGAATCCTACAGGATTTTTGTGTCCAGCTTCTTTCGCCCCAAATGGTATCTTTGAGAATCACGCAGAAGTGTGTCCTTTTGATTTCCAAGCAACGCTGCATCAGATAAGCACACTGTCCACTCACTGAGCGTCCATTCACTAGCTGATCACATAGTTTCCAGTTTTCAGCCTCTGGGTCATCTTTTTATTACTGATTTGCTGGAGTTCTGGTATATTCTAGATAACAAATCCTTTCTTAGGAACAGATTCGGAAATGTCTCTCCCAGTCTATGACTTGTCTTTTTGTTTTCTTCGTGGTATTGTTTGGTGAAGAGAAATTTCAAATTCTGCTTCTGCCCCATTTATGATTTTTTATGACTAGTAGTTTTGTGTCCTGTTAGAGAAACTTCGGTGAGCCACAGATCATGCACACCTTCCATGTTCCGCTCTTTTTCTTTTTAGAAAACATTGAAGCACCAGAGTTTCAGACCCCTTAGCTCATCTAACTTTTGTGTAAGAGATGAGGTAGACATTGAGCTACTTTACCATGTTTCTGCTTTTGCGGTGGCTCTCAGGTTGTTCTAGGATCACTTGCCCTTTCACCATCGAGTGTGTGTGTGTGTGTAAGTGCATGTGTGTGCATGTGCACGCGCCTGTGTGCCTGTGTGCATGTGTGTGGGTGCATGTGTGTGCACGCGCACACCTGTCCATGTGCTGCAGGTGGACTACACAAGTGTGGGTCTATTTCAGGACCCTGTTCTGTGTCATTGAGCTGTTTGTCTATATTTGTGCAAATAACAATACCTTAATTATTGTTATAGTACATCTTGATGTCTTCCCAATGTGTTCTTTTTAAGGTTCTTTTGATTACTCTTTTTACCTTTTGGATTTTCATATACATTTTACAATCAGCGCTTAGTAATTTCTACTAAAAATCTTCCTGGAATTTTGAATTTATAGATCAATTTGGGGAGAATTGACTCTTTAGCAATATAAATTCTTCCAATGTATAGGCATGTTACATGATTTAATTTTTTATTTAATATCTGCAATATGTAGCAGTTTTAAGAATAGCAGCCTTACATATCTTTTGTTAAATATACTTTTAGAGTTTACATTTTTGTTACTATTGTAAATGGAATTACTTTTCAATTTCATTTTCTAATGTTTTCATGGTTAAAGAAATGAAATGTAATTAATTTTCTTCCTTGATTCCTGTGACTTTGCTAAATTTACTTTGTTTTAGTAGTTGATTTTTCCCCTAGATTTTTTAGAATTTTTTTATATAAAATCATGTCATCTATTTAAAAAAGTTCTGCTGCTTTCTTTTTAATTTATAGGCCTTATTTTTTTTCTTGTGTTGCATTCTCTAGTACTTCCGGCATAACGCTGAATAGAGAGGGAGTAGACATGTTATTTCTGAACTCAGAAAGCATTCAATGTTTCATTAAGCACAACATTCACTGTTAAAACTTTAAACAAGAAAAGACCCAGTTGTCAATAATATTTATTAGAAGGACAGAGCGACAGTGACAAGGCAGAGACCCTTCACCTGCTGACTCACTCCACAACCAGGCTGACGCCAGGAGCCCAGACATCCATCTTAGTCTCCCTCACGGTGGCAGGTGCCCAAGTGCTTCCGTCATCAACCCCTGCCTTCTTAGGCTCATTAGCAGGGAGCTGGATTGAAAGTGGAGTAGGGGAGACTCGAACTGGTACTCAGACCTGGGATGCTGGCCTGGCAAGGGTGGTGGCTGAACCTGCCGTGCCTCGACACTGCCGCCCCCAGTGTTTTTGTGTGCCTGTTAGCAGATTCTGTTAGTGTATTGCATTACAACTGCTGGCTTTCTAACATGGAACCAAAGTTGTAACCCTGGCCTAAGTTCTACTTACTAATAGCATTTATCCTTACATAACGCTGAATTTGGTTTTCTAATATTTCATTGAGGAGTTTGCGTCTTTACTCAGGATTTGTGATTGTCTTTTTTTCTTGTGCCAGTCTCCTGAAGCAACCCGAACAGTGTGTCCTCTTTTCCTGAAGAGTATATGAGACTGGGGTTACATTTTTCCAGAAGCCTTTGATATAACTTATATGTGAAGCTAGGACTTTTCCTCACTGAGAGGTTTTAAATTAGGAATTCAATTTTGAAAAAGGATCTAAGGCTATTTGAATTTTTGTATCGTCCTTGTTAATTTTGGTAAGATTTACTTTTAATTTTTTTATAAACTGTTGAATTTATAGGCACAAAATCATTAATTGTCATATCATCTTGGAGAACTGAATCCTTTGTCATTATGGGATGGCTGTCTTTATCAGTGGTAATGTTTCTCATCTGAAGCCTCCTTTGATAAAGCTCTTTTAGCTTTCCTTAGATTCCTGTCTGCACAGTGTGTTGTTTTCCACCCTTTTTCTCTTTATCTATGTCTCTAGATTAAACTGGCAATTTTGCAGGTAAGGCATTGTTGGGTCTTGCTTTTCATCTGACCTGACAAATGTCTATCTTTCTATTAGTGTTATTTGCATTTAATATGGTTATTGATGTGATCGAGTTAAAATTTACCATTTAACCAGTTGTTTTCTATTTGTTCCATCTGTTCTCTTTCTTTTTGCCCTTTTTCTGTTTAATTGGGTGTTTTTGATGTTTCACTGTTGTTTCCATTGTTGAGTTATCATTTACGACTCTTGATAACATTTAGCAGTTGGCTTAGTCTGTATTGTGCATGTCTACTTTGAGATAACAGCACCCTGTTTCACGTCTTGCATGAGGACGTGATATCCCCGATGCCTGCCTCCCAGTCTCCTTCTGCCATTGCCACGGATTCATCCTCACATACGCTTCTAATATCCGACGCTACCATCTGTGCCTCACATAGCTGTCTTCCTACTTGTTCCATTCCCAGTGCTCTCAATTTCCTGGTGTGGATTCAAGTTTCTGTCTGCCACTGTGTTCCTTCTTCCTGAAGAACTCTCTTGAACACTCCTGAGAACCTGAGTCCACAGGCAATGAGTTCCCTCAGATTTCGTGTTGCTGCTTTCGATTTCTGAAGGTCTTTTTCTTTCCTTTGTGGAAGACATCTTTTCTGGGTATAAAATGCTGACTCGACGAGTTTAGATGTTGTCCCGCAGCAGCATTTGCTTATCTTTTGGCTTGCACAGTTTCTGGGGAGAACTGTACTGGAGCTCTCAGCTTCAGGTTTCAGTTTCCCTGTGTGGACTGTGTCTCTTTTTCGCCGTCTACCTTAATAATGTCCCTTTGTTCCCTGATTTTCAGTGCTGTGGATTTTTCATGGCTGTGGTGTGGGCGTTCTTGGGGGAGAGGGGCATTTTGTCTCCTTGGTGTTCTCTTGTGTGTCTTGAAGCTGTAGTCTTGACGTTTGTCACACACTGTTTTTCCTGGAATGCCAGTTACACCTGGATTAGATCTCTTACCCTTGCCCCAAAGCTCTTGGATGTGTTTATGTCTTTTTCTGCCAGCACTCCATCCTTGTGACTGTTCTGCCATCAGTGCTGGAACTGCCATGAGTCCACGACAGTCTCCCTAAGGAAATGTCGCTGCTGTCTCCTTATCCCCAAACCCTTGTGGACTTATCTCTTTCAAACACTGTTCTATGCCCTCTTAGAAGCATCTGATGACTGGCAGCTACTGAAAGTAGATGCTTGGGTGGTAACTGTCATCTTTACCTGTAGGTCAAATTTGAATTTCACTAGTAAAAGTAAACTTAATGGTAATAAGGACTAAATTTTCCATATCTATGAAACCAGTCAACTTACTTTCCCTTATTTTCTCATTTTAAATGATTTTAGCATTTTCATAAATAGAAAAACCAAAATAGTTTAATGTTTATTACAGACTTAGTGTGTGCTAGTGTTATAAATCTGTTTTTGAATCAACTAATTGAATTAATTAATTTAATTTTCACCAAAATATGTTAATGTGGCCACTGTTATTTTCTTCATTTTTTACAGATAAAGATAAACTGTGACACAAAGGGATTAATTTGTCCAAAGTTGCAGAAAGAGAAAATGAAAGAATCAGGCTTCTGACCCCCTCTGCTGTAGCTGCCTTCAACACACAGAAACGTGAGGTTTCTCCCGTAATATCCTTGCTTTTGGTCTCTGCAAGCCTTCATGTACTCTGGTCCCTCTTAGTCTATTAGTCAGCAAGTTCACATTCAGCATTCACACGTGCGCAGAATTGCTGTGTTCACTGTGGAGGCCTGAAGATTCCTTCCAGGAGTGTAGACTCTACAAACAGAAGGCTCTGCCAATCTGGAAATGAGCATTTCGGTACAGAATGCTGTCTTCATTAGAACAGGAAAAGCACAGTGAGATCTGGGCGCTCAGAAGTCACGGACAGCACATCTGAGCAGTGATGGCTATCCAGGGGTGTGCTTAGTCTCTGTGTCCCCCAGGTGGATCTGTCACTTCTCTCCCACCTCTCTCTTTTTTTTTTTTGCACCCTGATTTTTAGCTGCTGTGCTGTTTTTAAACTCTTCTCCCCCCACCCCAAGATAAACAAGGGCATTGTTTTAGGCTCCAAAGGTCTTTGTGAAAGTTTAAAGAGAGAACAAATTCTCGCCCCTGGTGTGCATGTTTGCCCTCATGCACAAACATGGGCACGTGTTCCTGAGCAGCAGGGCACCATCTGAGAGAGGCACCAGTAGGCGGGCCACTGTGCTGATGTGTGCACATCACAGAGTGTACTTACACAGACCCCAATGATGCCTGCTACACACCTGCCTGCACATTCATCGCAGGGGACCACATCTGGTATGTCGCCTGTTGTTAACCAAAAGCCAATATGTGGCTCGTGGCCTACAACTTATATTCCTCTTATCCCAGTTATTTCCTTTCCCCACCAAAATAGATAACTGAAAATGAACATGGATTAACATGAGTTGTTCCCTAGTATTCCTCAAATAGCTGTGATAAATAAAGAGGTTATAAATGCAGTCTTTTTTTTTTTTTTTTTTTTTTTTGACAGGCAGAGTGGACAGTGAGAGAGAGAGACAGAGAGAAACGTCTTCCTTTGCCGTTGGTTCACCCTCCAATGGCCGCCACGGCTGGCACGCTGCGGCCGGCACACTGCGCTGATCTGAAGCCAGGAGCCAGGTACTTATCCTGGTCTCCCATGGGGTGCAGGGCCCAAGCACTTGGGCCATCCTCCACTGCATTCCCTGGCCACAGCAGAGAGCTGGCCTGGAAGAGGGGCAACCGGGACAGAATCCGGTGCCCCGACCGGGACTAGAACCCCGTGTGCCGGCGCCGCAAGGCGGAGGATTAGCCTATTGAGCCACGGCGCCAGCTATAAATGCAGTCTTATCATCAGTATCTGACTCCTCTAGACACCTAACAAATAATTAACATATCACTGATTGAATTAAAGGAACCCTACAGTGAATCATTTTGGAATCAATGAGAAAATCCTCATTCATTTGTATTTTAATTTGAAGAGCAGATTTCCTAATGCAGTGCATATCAATGTATCCTAGAGAGAAGTTGTAGCTGATCCCTTATTCCTGCCTGGAAGCCCTAAAGGAGGAAGGCACTAGATTCCTTCATAACTGATGGCCACCCCCTCCCTACTGCAATAGGTAGTAGCTGGTAGGTACATAATAAATAGCTCCTGTTGGAAATGATGAACCCCAGCAACATCAAGATTGACGCAGAAAAACTTCTAGATGCTACTGTAACAGACTTTCTCAAAGAGAGAGTCTAGCCAAAACTAACAGTAAGCATAGAGCCATCTTTTAGGAAAAGCTTGGTAATGTGGTTGCCAGGCCACATGTTGGAGTCATGGAGACCTGGGATCCAGTCCCATCCCTGTCACTTACTGGCATTGTAACCGCAGAGCTGTGGGACCGAAGTCTCAGTTCCCCAGTCTTCAAATCTGGAGCAGTGATATAATTTCCTATCTTTGTTGTGTGGATTAAATAAAGTACCCCAAGTCAAGAGCTTAGCTTGGGGCTGGCTTTGTGGCGTTAACAGGTAAAGCCACCTCCTGCGACCCCAGCACCCCATGTAGGCGCCAGTTTAAGTCCTGGCTGCTCCATTTCTGATCCTGTTCCCTGGTAATGGGCTCGCAAAACAGCAGATATCCCAAGCATTTGGGAGACCCGGATGAATCTCCTGGTTCCTGGCTTCAGCCTGGCCCAGCACCAGCAAATGTGGACATCTGGGGAGTGAACCAGTGGATGGAAGATCTCTCTCTCTGTGTCTCTGTCTCTTTAACTCTGACTTCCATATAAATAAATTTTTAAAAAAATCTTTTTTTTTCTTTTTTTTTCTTTTTTTTTTAAAAGAGCTTGGGGCCGGTGCTGTGGCACAGCAGGTTAATGCCCTGGCCTGAAGTGCCGGCATCCTATATGGGCACCGGTTCAAGACACGGCTGCTCCGCTTCCCATCCAACTCTCTGCTGTGGATTGGAACAGCAGTAGAAGATGGCGCAAGTCCTTGGGCCCCTGCACTCACGTGGGAGACTCAAAAGAAGCTTCTGGCTCCTGGCTTCGGATCAGCGCAGCTCCAGCCATTGTGGCCAATTGGGGAATAAACCATCGGATAGAAGACCTCTCTCTCTCTCTCCCTCTCTCTGCCTCTCCTCTCTCTGCCTCTCCTCTCTCTGTGTAACTCTGACTTTCAAGTAAAATAAATAAATCTTAAAAAAAAGAGAAAGAGGCCGGTGCCGCGGCTCACTAGGCTAATCCTCCGCCTAGCGGCGCCGGCACACCGGGTTCTAGTCCCGGTTGGGGCGCCGGATTCTGTCCCGGCTGCCCCTCTTCCAGGCCAGCTCTCTGCTGTGGCCAGGGAGTGCAGTGGAGGATGGCCCAGGAGCTTGGGCCCTGCACCCCATGGGAGACCAGGAGAAGCACCTGGCTCCTGGCTCCTGCCATCGGATCAGCGCGGTGCGCCGGCCACAGCACGCTGGCCGCGGCGGCCATTGGAGGGTGAACCAACGGCAAAGGAAGACCTTTCTCTCTGTCTCTCTCTCTCACTGTCCACTCTGCCTGTCAAAAAAAAAAAAAAAAAGAAAGAAAGAAAGAAAAAAGAGAAGAGCTTATCTCATGACCAACTACAGAAAGTGCTTAACAAGTAATAAAATGCTGTTGTTAAACAGAGATTTCAGGGGGCCAGTTCTGTGGTATAGTAGGTTAAACATCCGCCTGCAGCACGAGCATCCCATATGGGCTCTGGTTCGAGTCCCGGCTGCTCCACTTCCAATCCAGCTCTCTGCTGTGGCCTGGGAAAGCAGTGGAAAATGGCCCAAGTGCTTGGGCCCCTGCACCCATGTGGGAGACCTGGAACAAGCTCCTGCCTCCAGGTTTTGGATCTGTGCAGCTCCGGCAGTTGCAGCCAGTTGGGGAGTGAATCAGTGGATAGAAGTCCTCTCTCTCTGTTTCTCTCTCTGTGTAACTCTGACTTTCAAATAAATAGATAAATCTTTTTAAAATGATTTATTTACTTGAGAGGCAGAGTTACAAAGAGAGGGAGAGACAGAGAAAGAGATTTCCATCCACTGGTTCACTCCCCAGATGTCCACAATGGTTGGAGCTGGGCTGATCCAGAGTCAGGAGCCAGGAGCCAGGAGCTTCTTCCAGGTCTTCCACGTGGGTGCAGGGGCCCAAGGACTTGGGCCATCTTCTACTGCCTTCCCAGGCCACAGCAGAGAGCTGGATTAGGAGTGGAGCAGCCAGGTCTAGAAAATGGCACTCACATGGGATGCCGGCACTGCAGGCGGTGGCTTTACCTGCTCCATCACAGGGCAGGCCCCAGAAATAAATCTTAAAAAAAAAAATGAAACAAACAAAAAAACCAGAGATTTCAGGAATTGAGGCGGTGACCATCTGGGTGTGTAAGGAATGTTGACAAAAGTGGGCAAACCTGGAACAGAGGTGTCTATGGGCTTCCTGTATTTCGCTCTTCTTGCTTTGGGAATGTTGAGTGACACCTGGCTGTCCATGTGGGCAGGCAGAAAGAGCCAGGATGGGAAGAGAGTGGGAAATGCCCGCCGTGGTTAGAGGAATGCCCTCGGGCCCACCTATCAGCTGAGGATGAGCGCAGCCGGAGGCAGTGCGCAAGGGCACAGTGATGAGCTCTCATTTGTCACGTGTTAGCTCGCGGAGGGGGCCTCAGGATCTGGTGTCTAACAAGTCCTAGAAACCAGGAAGAACAATCCGGCTCCCCCAACAGCGCCTCTTGCCCTTTTGCACGGGGACTCTGTTTCAATTTTCCCCGCGGAGCTGTGACAAGCCAACAGTCAGCATCATCGATCCCATTTTATCCATGAGGAGGCCCGATTTGAGAAATGAAATGACCAGGCCCAAGGTCACTGAGCTGCTCAGTAACCGACCTGGGGCTTGAGTTCAACTCTTCCCTTTGGGTTCTGTACGTTATCCCCAGTGAACTAAGCAGGCCGTATGTTCTGCAGAACCCATTTATTTCTGTTCTCCAGTGTGTGTGCATGCGTGCTAGACGCTTAAACATTTGTGTTTATGAGATAATTTCATATTCAGCTGCAGAAGCTAAAAGTGGCAGCCTTATGTCTCTTTCTGGCCCGCTGGGGCGCCAGGTTTGTCAGGCTGATATGCTAGATCTTGGGTGGTGTCAGGGGAAGACACCCACAGCCTTTGGTTAAAAGACTCTGAGACTTCAAGGACTGCGGCTGTCTGCGAGAGGCTGCCGTGCTCCGTGGGATGTGAGGCTGTAGACATTTCAATCAGGCGCTCCACGGAGGGTCCAGGGCTGCAGAACACAGTGTATCTCGGGACAGACGACGCAAGGACCCAAGTAGATGGACCCTCACCAGCACGTGAGCTCCTGGTGGATGACTCCTGGGTAAGGGTGCCTTTTCATCTCTCGTAATTTACATTCTGAGCTCTTACCTAGAATAAATCGTACTCTATCTAATTAGCCTGATAATCCACTTTGTTTAGAATGGAGAGGGGGAAATATGTTGATCTCCCTGTTAGCAGGATATGAAATGTGCCCAAAGCAGAATATTTTTTCTATCGTGCATAACATTAATCGCTACCGTTCTTAAAAATGAATAACTATTATTCTGTGGCTTAGTGTTACCCTTTATGGGTTTTCAGGTGACAATTTATTTCAGGAAGAATTCTCACCAGAAAATATTCTTTTTTTTAAGATTTATTTATTTGAGAGGCAGAGTTACAGAGAGAGGGAGAGAGGGGGAGGGTGGGGAAAGGGAAGGGAGATGGGAGAGAAAGAGAGAGAGAGAGAGAGAGAGAGAGAGAGAGGTCTTCCATCCGCTGGTTCACTCCCCAAATGGCCGCAATAGCCGTAGTTGAGCTGATCCAAAGCCAGGAGCCAGGAGCTTCTTCCAGGTCTCCCACATGGGTGCAGGGGCCCAAGGACTTGGGCCATCTTCCACTGCTTTCCCAGGCCATAACAGAGAAGTGGATTGGAAGTAGAGCGGCTGGGACTTGAACTGGCACCCATATGGGATGCTGGCCCCGCAGGTGGTGGCTTTACCCACTAAGCCACAGAGCTGGCCCCCAGAAAAAAAAAAAGATTTTTAATTATTTATTTGGAAGTCGGAGTTACAGAGACAGAGACACAGAGAGATCTTCCATCCACTGGTTCACTCCTGGAAGCTGGGGTGTTGTGGTGGAGCAAGTAAAGCCACCACCTGACGGCCTCCCATATGGAGCACAAGTTCCAATCGTGGCTGCTCCTCTTCTGATCCATTTCCCTGCTAACATGCCTGGGAGGCAGTGGAAGATGGCCCAAGTGCCTGGGCCCCTACCACCCACATGGGAGACCCAGATGGAGCTTCTGACTCATAGCTTCAGCCTGGCCCAGCCCCCGCCATAGTGGCCATCTGGGGAGTGAACCAGTGAACAGAAGATCTCTCTCTCTCTCTCTCTCTCTCTTCCTCCCTCTGTTGCTCTGCTTTTCAAAACAAACAAGGAAGAGAACAGAAAAAAAGAATTGGAAGTCCAATCTGCTCTGCTCAATGCTAAGAAACCTCCCCGGGACAGACTGATCTCCAGCTGCTGAATTCATGACTGCTCTCAAGGTTGAGTGATGCTTCCAGTGGGTTGTTGTCCACGCCAAGTCTTCGCTGCCATGCCATAGTCTTATTCTCCCCTTGACTGGCTTGGGCATCTCCATGTGGACAAGTGCACAAGCCGACAGCCACCTGTGCCCTCTGTCCAGGGAGACTGCGGCCTCCTTGAGATAACTTGGGAGGCTAGGAAACATGAGCCTGACAGAGCTCTTACATAGGAAATGATTATTCTTTGCCTACTGAGATTCTTACTTTAAAAAACCCAGAGGAAATTGTATTTTTAAATTTATTTAACATTGATGTGCAATATTTACAATTACAAAATGATTCACAGTATAACAGAATGGAAAGAAATTTTTACTTGGGTATATAATTGTCTTTTCTTTCATATTAATTTATTCCTTTGATTAATATAATGTGTTCTCCACTTGGTCTTCTGAGATCATGTACAATAGTAACACATTTAGAATAATATTAATAAAAGATTATTTTGTATCACTCATAGGGAAAATCAAGCAGCATTTCTGTTCTTTATAAATGTTATGCAAGAGAGCATAATATAGTCCCCAGAATACTGTCTGTAATACCAGCTGTGTGTGTTCCTGGGGCTTGCAAAATATTCTTAGTGCCTGGTCCTTATTTGTGTGTGTATGTGTGTGTGTGCATGTGTGTGTTGGGTCACTCTCCTCTTGTCCTGTATGTGCATGTGTGTGTGTGTTGGGTCACTCTCCGCTTGTCCTTGTGTGTGTGTGTGTGCGTGTGTGTGTTGGGTCACTCTCCTCTTGTCCTGTGTGTGCATGTGTGTGTATGTTGGGTCACTCTCCGCTCATCCTTGTGTGTGTGTGTGTGTGTGTGTGTTGGGTCACTCTCCACTTGTCCTTGTGTGTGTGTGTGTGTGTGTGTGTGTGTATGCGTGCGTGTGTGTGTTGGGTCACTCTCCTCTTGTCCTGTATGTGCATGTGTGTGTGTGTTGGGTCACTCTCCGCTTGTCCTTGTGTGTGTGTGTGTGCGTGCGTGCGCACACGTGTGTTGGGTCACTCTCCTCTTGTCCTGTGTGTGCGTGTGTGTGTGTGTTGTGTCACTCTCCTCTCATCCTTGTGTGTGTGTGTGTGCATGCGTGTGTGTGTTGGGTCACTCTCCTCTTGTCCTGTGTGTGCATGTGTGTGTATGTTGGGTCACTCTCCGCTCATCCTTGTGTGTGTGTGTGTGTGTGTGTGTGTGTTGGGTCACTCTCCACTCATCCTTGTGTGTGTGTGTGTGTGTGTGTGTGCACGCGCGCGCGTGTGTTGTGTCCTTCTCCTCTCTTTGGGAGGTTGGGGCCATCATCTGGGAGAATGCATTGGTTGGTGTGACCACCCCACAACGTAACCACGAAAGGCATCCAGCATGAATCTTTCACAGGAGTTCACACCGATGGCTCCCTCTCCTGGAAAACTTTTTTTTAAGAAATTAATTTATTTGAAAGTCAAAGAAAGACAGAGATTTTCCATCTGTGGGTTTGGTCCCCAGATGCTCATACTACCTGCCCAAATCCAGGACCCAGGAATTCCATCCCAATCTCCCACGGGTGCAAGGGCTCAAGTCCATGAGCCGCCAGCCCCTGCCTGCTGTGGTGTGCACCAGAAGGAAGCTGGGATTGACAGAGGAGGTGGGACGGAAACCCAGGCACTCCGGTGCGGGATGTGGGTGTCCAAAGGGACGCCTTGCCTGCAGTGCCAGGGCCTGGCCCTCGCCTCCTCAACCTCCTCCAGACGTCCACACAGCGGGCTCCTCCTCTTCATGCAGGCTGAAACCAATGCGCACCTTCCCTGGGAGGCTTCCCCTAACCCCAGCTACAAGAGCACCCCTGTCGTGATGTATGGCAGCCTTCTCTTGTTATTTTCCACAGCTTGTAATATTCTGTGTAAGAACCCTGGAGCTCCCGGATTCGGTGAGACGAGGTTTAAAAATAACACCGATAAACGAGTATTTCTAAGTTGCTGTGATAGACACTAAAGTGTATCATTTAAGGAATGTTTTTAGTGTAAAGTTCTCCCAAGGTTTATAATGCTCTGCCTTTCTTAAAGAATCCCATTGTGAATGACGGAGGGCATGCAAAATATGGCTAGGAGCAATGGCCTGTGTCTGTCACCTTGCAGAGGTGGGGAACCCTTTTCCTGCCAAGGGCCATGGGGTCATACAGAATTGTCTGCCTAAAAGTCAACCTGCTGTAGATTCCCTGACTCTCCAGTCCTGCCTGGGCTGCCTGGCAGGGCCGGGCCCAGTGACTCCGTGGGCGTGACACAGCCCCTGGGCCAGCTGCGCCCCACTCCTACAAGGGAGCTAAACAGCAGGGGACATAACCGGTTACTAAGGTCATTGTGCTTTTTACTTGTGAACTCTTTATTTAGTGGAACATGGTGCCTTTGACTATAATGTAAATTAAAAAGATATTATCTCAGAAATTAAGAAGAAAGAGAGAAAGGAAGGAAGGAGGGAAGGAGGGAAGAAGGGAGGGAAGGAGGGAGGAAGGGGAAAGGAAAAAAGAAATGTCATTATATTCCTAGAATTGCATCTATGAACTACATTGAATCTATTCTCTTTGTACTAAGAGAATTGCTCTTTGTACATGAGAATTGCTAAGAAGTATGTTGTAGTAATTATCATGCATCTGCTGTGACCCTGAGAATCTAATGTGTTAATAAATTCCGTTTAAAAAAATTATTCTCAAAAAAACTATCATCCTCATTTTTTACTTTAAAAATTGCAGGTAGGATGCTTAACTAAACTATGGTTTAGAAAGATAAGTGTGGGGGGCCAGCATTGTGGGGGAGCAGGTTAAGCTGTTGCCTGCAGTGCTGGCATGTCATAGGATGCTGGTTTGAGTTCCAGCTCCCTGTTAATGGCCTGGGAAAGCAGCAGAAGATGGTCCAAGTCCTTGGGCCCCTGCACCCACGTGGGAGACCTGGAGGAAGCTCCTGGCTCCTGGCTTTGGCCTGGCCCAGTCCTAGTCGATGTGGCCATTTGGGAAGTGAACCAGCAGATGGAAGACTGCTCTCTCTCTCTCTCTTAACTCTGCCTTTTGAATAAATAAATCTCTTTTTTAAAGGAAACCTGTGTGTGTGTGTGTGTGTGTGTGTGTGTGTGTGTGTGTTTAAAGCAAGATAACAGTGTGCGGGGCAGGTGTTTGGCAGGGCATTTAAATCATCTGCATCCCCCATTGGGGTACCTGGGTTTGAGTCCTGGCTCCACTTCTGATCCATCATTCCTACACACCCTGGGAGACAGCAAGTAATGGCTCAAGTACTTGAGTCCCTGCCACCTGTACGGGAGACCTAGATGGAATTCTGGATAGAATTCAAACTCCTGGTTTCCGCCTGGCCCAGTCCCAGTTGTTGCAGGAATTTGGGGAGTGAACCCGTGGGTAGAGGATCTCTTGCTATTTGTCTCTAAATCTCTTCCTTTCAAATGAAATGAAAGTAAATAACAACTTTGAAAAAGAAAGACCAGCAGGGAGGCCTGTGCCTGGAGGAAGGCTGGGGTGCAGGCAGACACCTTATGAATAATAAAGGGACCATGGGGGCGGGCGCAGTGGGTTAATCCTCCGCCTGCGGCGCCAGCATCCCATATGGGTGCCGGTTCTAGTCCCGGTCGCTCCTCTTCCAGTGCAGCTCTCTGCTGTGGCCTGGGAAGGCAGTGGAGGATGGCCCAAGTCCTTGGGCCCCTGCACCCGCATGGGAGACCAGGAGAAGCACCTGGCTCCTGGCTTCGGATTGGCGCAGCTCAAGCCGTTGCAGCCATTTGGGGAGTGAACCAACAGAAAGAAGACCTTTCTCTCTGTCTCTCCCTCTCACTGTCTGTAACTCTACCCCTCAAATAAATAAATAAAATCTTTAAAAAATAATAATAAATGGGCCTAGCAAATTGGGGGTGGGGCCCACGCACTAGTGTGTCCAGATGTGTAGCCAGCAATCAAAACCCCTGGCCCACCAACGCTCCAGGCTGCCCACTCCTGAGAACTGTGAGTGACCAGGGTGGCAGTCGGCAGCCCCTGCTGTCCCCAGGCTGCCAGGCGGGCGGCACCAGAGTCTCCCTCAGCTCAGACCCGATGGGGGAGAGCTCAGGATCCTCCACCCTACGGTGGTTTCTGGAACTAGTCTAGCCAACGTCACCACAGTGTCCAATGAGCCCGAGGGTGCCACAGGGTACCTTCAGAACTCCCAGGCTTGCTGGGCTCCTGTCTCATTTCCGGGTGGTTCTTCAGCCGCCCCCTGGATCCGGGATCCTGGATCCAGACCCTAGGCCCCTCTTGTTTAGCTCCTGCTCTCTCTTCTTCATACACTCAAGGCCTTGCTCCCCACATCCCAGGCCACCAACTGGGTGCTGCTCCAAACTGGCTGAGCCACTCAGAAGCACCGCAGAGGCTCCCTCTGCTGGGTCCCCCACAGGTCGCTCTCTCCCAACGCGGGTCCCTCCAGGACGTGTTTGGCTGTTTCTTTGATTCATGGTGAAATAAACTCTACCTCTTTGGCAAGAGGCCATGCAAACTCATTTGGCAAGGGGCCTGAATGCAGCGGGGTTGGGGGAGGAGGTGAAGAAGGGAGCCGTTCACGCACTCCATCAGCCCAGATGGGAAGCGAGTAAAGGAAATACTGATGAAGCATTTCTGGGAAAGAAGCAGGAACTGGGGGAACCTGGGCTTTGGAGGGGGTAGAACTTGCTGCGCAGTGAACTGAAGGCAGGTCTGTAGCAGGCTGCCGGGGAGCGTCCGGAAGTTCAGCGATTCAGACGCAACTTGATGAAGGCGTGTGCGTTCCTGAGCAAGGTTAGTAACCGAAACCCCAGAGTTGCGCTCCCGCGCCTGGATCAGGGCCGAGAGTGGGCTCAGCGAAGATGACGGCCAAGCTTGGCGATGCCCCCTTGCAGAGTTGCATTCTCCCAGGAAGCGAGGCAGAGGGCCTGCGGCTGGAGGACCTGAGGCCAGCTGTCCTGGAGTCTCTCTGGGCTTGGGTGCACTGGGGACCTGCTAGTCACCGTGGAGCCTGTGGCACGGGAGCCTCGAGCCCCAGATTCTCCTCTTCTCTGGGGTGCAAGTGGATTGGGACCCCTGCCCTTGGACACATCACTAAGAGGCTCCCGCAGCACCTGCTCTATCCGCATGATCAGCTTCCCTCCCACAGTGAGCCGTGAGCCTCCTGGTGAGACGGCAGCATCAAAGGATGGTGTGGAAGGGCTGGCGCTGTGGTGTAGCAGGTAAAGCCGCTGCCTGCAGTGCCAGCATCCCATATGTGCATCGGTTCAAGTCCCAGCTGCTCCTCTTCTGATCCAACTCTCTGCTGTGGACTGGGAAAGCAGTAGAAGATGGCCCAAGTCCTTGGACCCCTGCACTCGCGTGGGAGACCTGGAGGAAGCTCCTGGCTCCTGGCTTTGGATCAGCCCAGCCCCGACCATTGCAGTTATTTGAGGAGTGAACCAGTGGATGGAAGATACCTCTCTCTGTCTCTCTCTACCTTCCAAACATAAATAAATAAATTTTAAAAATTAAAAAATTTAAAAAAGGGGAATGATGTGGAGTCTTGAGATCTTAGTAACTCAATGGACCACAGCCCCTGGCTGACCCGCACGGGACACGCAACCTCAATGAGACATTAACCGCTCAGCACTAGGACTGGTTTCTGTATTAGAGCAGAACCTGGCCCATGGTAACTTCTCCAAGGACTTTCCCCATGAATGCACCCCTGTGAATTCTCAAGAGACTATTTTTTCATCACTGAGAGAGGGAGAGCGTTTCTGGCCTGACCTCCCTCTGCTCACGGAAGGGACTGGGCAGACTCCAGGGGCCAGAGAAGAGGGCCCCGGGTCTCGGCCTCCTGCTCGGGAGCAGGCGCTGTGTGGGACGCCATACCCGCCATCCATCTTCAGCACCGTGCGGCCCATGTCACTTCGTGTTCATACGGCAGATGAGGAAGAAGAGTTTAAAAAGCTTAAATCACCTGCCCGAGTATCACACCACTGGTGAACGTCACAGCGAGGCCCAGAAGTCTCCGTGGCTTCAAAACCTACGCTGTTTCCCTGTAGCATAAACAGACAAGGAAGGAGCTCTTAACTCCTTGTCACTTGTTAGTACTTTCCTCCTGCCCATAATCCCTTAGGATAATTTTGAGTGAGATCAGTCTACTACGCAAGGCTATTATTCCTAGAATTATTTTACTCTTTCATTTCACCCACATTTGTTGCTGCTGACCTTTTGACACCGAGGTGCTACAAATCCGAGTGTTTGTTTAAACTCCAACCAAACACGCTTAACGTTTATTTTAAGTCACCGTATCCTCACCAGGGTCTCTGGACATCCACACCTCCACAATGGCGGCAGGTTTTTAGAAGTGCGGCAGAGACGGAGAACGAGATGCAGAGGTAACGGGTTTGTCTGTGCAGAAGGGGGCCGTGAAAGCTGGCGTGGGTGCACAGAGGCAACCTGGGATGCAGGCTGTCCCCAGCGGCCGTCTCCACGACCCTTCGCCAGGGACCACGCGTCTACGGCACGGAGAGCCCAGTGGGTACCCCCCCAAGCCTCCACCCTGGCCTCACGAAGTCACTGTGCAAATCAACGACTCCTCCTCTGCGGGCAGACAGGCCGGTGCCCCCGGCTGTGCGGGCCAGGCCGGCCACTCCACTGCCCGCCTTTTCCGACTCGGGACGTGACTTCCCGATGGAGAGCCAGGGTTTTTCTCAAGTGTAACAATATTAATTATCAAGTCACTTTAAAACACGTGTGATGTATGTGTGCATTTATTTCACAGGAATGGTATAAAGATTAAATACTTAATGAATCCATTTTTCATATCAAGGATATATTTGCTCTACGCCTAAATATATCTCTCCCTTCTGTTTCTCGTGAGAAATATAGCTATCTTTATTATGTAATCAGTAATATATCATTCCTTCTAAGCAGGATCTAATTTTAGCCACATGATGAATGGCCCAGGAATGTATTCCACTGCCCTCTGCAGAAAGGAATATATATCAGACCTGCTCAGGTGTGTGTCATTGCTTTCTACCGGGAGCTTTCGGCTCCCCAAGTGGCAGCCTGGCTTCAACGGGCGGAGAGCCCCGAGCGCCGGCTCTGCTTTGGCTTGTACAGACACGGGGAGGAAATGGACATGTGTGAACAATCACCGGGTCCACTCGCGCGGCCAATGGGCTCCGGGGCTCCTCGGCACCTGACTTTGCTGCACCAGCTCGTAAAGGACCGATTGGGTTTTTGCTTCCATTCATTT
Source organism: Oryctolagus cuniculus (assembly GCF_051225735.1). Classification (NCBI taxonomy): domain Eukaryota; kingdom Metazoa; phylum Chordata; class Mammalia; order Lagomorpha; family Leporidae; genus Oryctolagus; species Oryctolagus cuniculus. Next base: position 48,673,757 of record NC_142884.1, on the reverse strand, counting down.
ATGTGCAGGCTCTCTTTGTATAGGATCACACTCAAGCCCCCCCCCCCCCCCCGGCCCTGCTGCCTGCTCCTATTTTCCCCCCATTTTGTCTTTAAACAAAGATATCTCCTTAAAATGCAGGCATCATTTCAGTTTGACTAGCACCACCAGGAGTGAGCAACTCTGTCTCCTAAGCTTGCAAGGAGAAAGCATGCCTTTTTTCTCATGCTGAGAGTGTTGGAGCTACCTCCCCGCCTTCACAGCACCTTACATCTCGATAACCTTTTAATGTTAAAACTATCTGGAATTTGTTCGGAATGATCTGCCGGAGAGTCAAAGCTACGCTTTGTTCCTGTCTTGCAGAGGTGAAAATTGAGACTCAGAGAGACGAAATGACCACGCAAGTTCTAGAATGTGGCCTGGTGAGGGTCAGAACTGAAGTCTCAGTATCGGATTACTGCCCATGGTTAATTTATCATGACATCTTTATGAAATGGAAGATAAAAATGAGAGGTGTTTGTTTCTGCAACAATTTTGTATGTGAAACTGGAGCAGCTCCCAACAAATGAGCCAGTCTCTTGCCCTCCACCTTGACCATGGTTGGCTTTGTCTGTATTTATTACTGTAGAGGATGCTGTTGTGCCTGTCTCCTTCCCCATCACCCTCACCTCTTTAGCCTGCCTGACTTCAAATGCCCCTGTGTGTCTTTGCCCGAGGGCGGCTGTCTCTGGCTGCCAAGGCCTGATTTGCCGGCTGTGATAGCTTTAAAATATGTTCACAAATTCCCCGACACTCCCCTTCCCCTCCTCTCCAATGTGGGCCAGGCTTCATGACTTGACTTGCTTCTAGCAAATGGAATGTGCTGGAAATGACAGCGTGACTAGCCAGAGTAGGCCATAAAGGGCCCTTTGGACTCTCTCTCTCTCTCTCTCTCCCTCTCCCCCCCCCCCCCCCCTTGGATCACTCACTATGGTGCGGGCCATACGCCTTGTTCTAAGGATGCTCAAGCAGTCAAGTGGAGAGGGTGATCAGGTGAAGAGTTGAGGCCTCCAACCAATAGGAGCCCTGACTGTCCACCTGCACGAGCAGATCTTCTTAGAAGCAAATCCTCCAACCCCCATCAAGTCCTCAGACAGCTGAAACCACACTGATCTCTCCGTGGTAAGCCTGCAAGGAAGCCCAAGCCAGAACCAACCAGCTCTCTCTCCTGACTCTCACAAACTGCATGAGAAAATATTTATTGTTGAATTAATCACTAAATGTTGAGACAAGAGGTTGCACGGGAAGATATGAAGTCATCCACGTGACAGGGCTACCAGCGCTGATAGATTATCTCAGGGGAGCACCCCTCAACCAAAAGCATAGAGAAGTTTGCAGAAATACAGCAGCTCCCTCAGTCAGGGGGGAGAGCTGGACTCCCAGGGCCTCCCTGAATGGTTTGGGTTCCAGTTTCCCAGAACAGTCACTGGATTGATAACACCCTTTGCTGGCCACCTTCCAACCCCTAACTTCTTCACATCCTTACTGGGGTTTTCTTCACCTCCCATACTAGCTACTTGCTCTCAAGTCCTTGTCTCAAAATTTCCTTTTTTACAGGAGACAAAATTCAAGCTAAATGAATTCCAGGTGATCATTGGCAGCTACCAAGCAGTTCAACACCATTAACCTGAGCTTATGCAGAAACAAATAAGCAACAAACTCCACACATACACAAATTTTAGTACAAATACCTGGCTTTCTCATTCTAATACAACTTCAAATTACAAGTTCAAAACCAAGAAAGGAGAATCCAGCCGATGAAAGAAGACCCTCAAGGCGACAGTGCTAAGTGTGAGGTGAACTGAAAATGTCCACATGAGAGTGCGAATGGGAGAGAGGCCTGGACAGCAGAAGGTTCCAGGGGCCTGGGAGATGCCCTCTTCCTAAATGTGAGCCAGACTTCACTGCGGGACGCTTCCACCGCACGGTGTGGTGGGAGGACTGCGGCGCTTGCATGTGTGCGTGATGCTGCAGAGTGCGTGAGACCCATGGACTATTCTGTGACTGTTACTCATCAGGATAAGAAGGAAGGAAGGAAGGAGGGAGGAGGGAGGGAGAAAGGGAGGAATGGAGGGAGGAAGAAGATAGGGAGGGAGGGAGCAGAGAGGGACGCAGACCATAATGATACGGAGCCAACAGACGGAACAGAAGGGAGGATTTACATCTTAAGAACAGAAGGACAATGATCTAAAAAAGACTATAAAAGAAGCATGTTTAAAACATTTATCAACCTGAAGAACTGAATAGAAATCACATAAAATTATTTGAAAAATAGCAGGCAGATTTGGGGAAAGATGTGAAAAATGAAAAAAATGAGTTGATATAAAATCTTCAATAGAACCATTGGATGGTAGAATAGATTTGACAGATGAGAGAATAGATGAAGTGGAAGTCAGATCTAAGGAAATCACCCTGAATACAACACAAAAGAGAAAGAGTTAAAATATTAAAATTGATCAAATGAGAAAGTCCTACAAATATCCATCTATTAAGAATTAGAAAACAGAAAAAATACCGCCGGCGCCGTGGCTCAATAGGCTAATCCTCCACCTTGCGGCGCCGGCACACCGGGTTCTAGTCCCGGTTGGGGCGCCGGATTCTGTCCCGGTTGCCCCTCTTCCAGGCCAGCTCTCTGCTATGGCCAGGGAGTGCAGTGGAGGATGGCCCAGGTGCTTGGGCCCTGCACCCCATGGGAGACCAGGAAAAGCACCTGGCTCCTGGCTCCTGCCAGGATCAGCGCGGTGCGCCGGCTGCAGCGGCGGCCATTGGAGGGTGAACCAACGGCAAAAGGAAGACCTTTCTCTCTCTGTCTCTCTCACTGTCCACTCTGCCTCTCTCACTGTCCACTCTGCCTGTCAAAAAAAAAAAAAAAAAAAAAGAAAACAGAAAAAATAGAGTCAGAGGGAGATAATAGTTAAGTGTTTCCACTAAGACGTGGATCCTCAAGTTAAATAAACATATGAGGTTCCATTATACATAATGAAAAACAAACACACTTTTAAACACAGTAGTTCCACTAAGAATATCAACTTTTAAAACCACTGGAGTGGAAGAGAAAGCAAAGCTTTTGAGAGTGAGAATAAAATACAGTCAATTTCAGACATCAAAAGGTTACTTTGGCAAGTATTACAACAAGATGTGCTTTTGCAAAAAGGAAAATTATCATCAAGAGAAGCAGGATGCAGCAAAGATTTTAAAGTAGATTAAGGTGGTAGTAAAATAAACCTCAAAAGTACAGTTAAAAATAACTCATTTATGAGTATTTAAAAATAGGGTAAAGATAGGCAACAGATTACAGTTGAACCTCAAATTATGTAGAAGGAGATGATACTGATTAATTCTAGAATTTACATGTGAACATCAATCTAAAGGCAGCCATGAAAGAATCTAAGTAGAATGCATAATTTACAGATAGGGAAAAATTTTTAAAAAGTGAACTGTAACGTTACCCACCAAATCATGGCTGTAAGTATTCTCTAGGGAGAGAAGAGGTGATTGTGACCAGGAAGGGGTCAAGGCAAAGGAAACTTCAACTTCATCTGAAATCGTGTACATTTCCTAAAAAAAGTAGGAAAAGAAGCCAATAGCATATAGCTTGCATGCTCTTATCCTCTGCCTATGGGATATGGCACAGGCTTCCCACTGCTATCCAAGATCACTCTTAACCTGGTTCTCCACCTCTCAGCCCACTTTGTCCCTCCTCCTCCCCAAACCTAATTTCTATTCTTGTCAGGCAGTCTGCTTTAGAATTCATGTGTTTGTTGTCCAAATCCTGCCCATTGTCAAAGTCCCTTCTTCCCGTCTCCCAGCACTGACAATAGCAAATATAGCTATTTGTAGCACATGGCACATTTTTTAAAAAAGATTTTTATTTATTTATTTGACAGGTAGAATTAAAGACAGTGAGAGACAGAAAGAAAGGTCTTCTATCCATTGGTTCACTCCCCAAATGGCTGCAATGGACAGAGCTGCGCCGATCGGAAGCCAGGAGCCAAGTGCTTCTTCCAGGTCTCCCATGTAGGTGCAGGGGTCCAAGGACTTGGGCCAACTTCTACTGCTTTCCCAGGCCACAGCAGAGGGCTAGACTGGAAGGGGAGCAAAACGGGGACTAGAAATGGTGCTCACATGGGATGCTGGAGGATTAACCTACTGCACCACAGTGCTGGCCCTGGCATGTTTTATAATGTCTTACATTTTAGATTTACTTTTTAAAATTTTATTTATTTATTTGAGAGGTAGAGTTACAGACAGAGGGAGAGACAAAGGCCTTCTATCCGCTGGCTCACTCTCCAAATGGCCACAATGGCTGGAGCTGGGTCAGGCTGAAGCCAGGAGCCAGGAGCCAGGAGCCAGGGGTTTCTTCCGGGTCTCCCACATGGGTACAGGGGCCCAAGGACTTGGGCCATCTTCCACTGCTTTCCCAGGCCATAGAAGAGAGCTGGATCAGAAGTGGAGCATCTGGGGGACAAACCAGCACCCATATGGGATGGTGGCAACTGCATACGGAGGCTTAGCCCACTATGCCACAGCACCAGCCCAGTATACTTTATATTTTATTTCCAATTACCTTATTTTAGTCAACATATTTTCTTCAAAAGATTCTAGAATGCCAGTGTTTATTAGAATCTGCCCTGGCATCTTTCAGAGCATGTTCCACAACTAAGTACATAGTAAACACTACTAAATGCTCCGAATATATTTGTTTAATTGAAAGCAGTCCCACAGGTAGGCAAGTCAAGGAGAAGACACTGGACAGACAGAATGTTGACCATTTTTTGATGGATAAATTGAATAGATGATATTACACATCACAAGATTATTCATTGATCTCATGAGTGGAGGATGGATCCGAGTTTCAGAAAATGTTCGTTGGCGACACAGACTTTGGTGTAAGACAGACGTGATTTGAGTGTCAGGTTAGCCACATTCCCACTCGCCATGTGATTGTGAACAATCAAACTTACTGTGTTTGAGTTTCATGGAAAACATATACCTGTGCCCTTGAAACACCTGGCACAGTACATGGGTCAGAGGAAAAGCACCAGTGGAGGCAAGCTGGGGTTGTTCTTAGCTGAAACAGGCCAATGCCAAGCCCTGCAGAGATAAGCCAGGTCTTTGGCAATCCGTGATGGAATTACGTTTGTCTGCCCTCCAGAAGTTACGAGCAGGTGTGTCAGCTGTGCCAGCCGTTGACGCGCTGGCATGAAGACGCACATAATCTCCTGCAGGAGCTGTAAGAGCCACTGCGCCCTGCCGTACAGACTGCGGAAGCACACGTGGAGATGGGTCCTGGGCGACCATGCTGAGGTGGGCCTCCCACAACCCCAAGTGGCTGCATGAAATAAATGAGAAACACACTTTTATTCTCTTGAGCACCTGGAAATTTTGAGGCTTTTTCCTGCAGCAAAACCTAGCTCATCCTGACTAGTTTAACACCTTTTTTTTTTTTTTCCAAATTATCCAGAACCATGTCTTAAGAACTCACTTGATCTTAAAAAAAATATATTCTGGTGCACCTTGCCGTCTCAGGCCTTGTTAGGTGCAAAATACTAGAGATACCCCAGTGATGTGGGGGATTTGCTGGACTGGATAGGGCAAAGTTAGGAAAGCTGTGGGAAATACAATTGTGATCTGGTTCCATTTAGGGCAGGTAGAATTGACCATGGCCACTAAGAAGCCTTTGAAGGCATCGCCACAGCCATGCAGTGCTTGCCCAGTTGGTTGTAGTTTTATTACACTTTCTATTTGCTTCTTAATTTTATTACAATTATATTTTACTACACTTTTTCTTTTAATGCCTGCCATCTTCCATGCATCAAGCTGAACCTGCTTAATTTGGAGCAGGTCCCTTCACTCTCACACATCTCTCAGGTGGGAGCCTCTATGTCATCTTCATATACGGAAACTTGGCAATGGCCGGAGATGTGTAACCACCCAAGATCTCAGGGCCAGCACGGCAGCTTCAAAGTTCTGTGTGAATGCAACCTGCCTGGTTTCAGAGGCTTCTCCCAGCCTTCTCCCCTCGTTTCAGTAGAATGCCATGGAGCCCTGACCCCCAGAAAGGCTACATCATGTTTCCGGAAAGTCTGCTTTTAAAAGGCCGGGTAACATGTGTGACATTTTGGAAATTTTTCTATCAAAAAAAAAAAAAAAAGATTACATTTTAACAAGTACTGGTGCTTCAAAGCGTATGCGGCTTGGGTTATCAGAAGAACCACATGTGGGAAGCAGCTCTCAAATTGCCAGATAAATGGGAAGGCCTTGAATTGCAGTGACCTTAGAAATGCAACAGAAGTGATAAATAGAAAATCTAGCAAGCTCTTTGATGTAAAACAAGGGATCTGTATTCTTTAACTGGGTAACCTCTTTTTTTCTTTTTATTGTGTTTGCCCAACAGAAAAAGTCGCTTGCCACTGGGTTCTTTAAGTGGCCAGAAAGTTTGAAGGATGCAGGAGGGCGAAGGCGGGAAGGAAGATGACGCTCATTCTGCCGCCGTCCAAATGGTTGCAGAGGGCCCCAGGCTCCCTAGTTGTTTCCTTATGAGAAGGATGGCTGCCGACACGCGGGGGTCTTTCCCTGGATGGAAGAGCAGAGAGCAGCGAAGCTGGGAGCTGCGGGGGTCGCCCGCACTGGGAGACGCGTGCGGGAGGACATCGCTTAGAGGATGCCCGCATCTTGCTCTTGTCCGCCAGAGCGAGGTCTCCGGGGCTCCAGGAGCCTCCGTTTACCCTGGGTCCCGCGCACAAAGTGTCATTGGCCCTGGAAGCTTGCTGCTTGCTTGCATTTCTGCACGGCCACGCAACAGGTCGGTGAACACGTGTGTCGCAGAGCCGCAGCGCTGTTGTTTCAAGGCGGCGGGAGATCCAGTCCTCCAGGAGGCTTGCTAAGGAGATAGGCTTCCCCCATCAGCCCCGGCGCCGTGCATCCACAGCCCGTCGCAGGCCTTCGGCTATGCCAGAAGGGGGTGACTGCGAATGCTGACCGTGAGGCTACTTCTGACAATTCCTAATGTAATCCATATACTCCCCGTACATTCTGGCTACACGATTTATGAGGTATAACAAGGGGAGAGAAGTGAAGCTGGGATATAATTGTGACTGATGTGAAACAGACATGTAGAATGAATGGCCTTACAACATTTTCTTTGAAGTTTGCTAAAAGCAGTAAAGTGATATTCACTCTAAGTGAAACCTGCTGCTACAGATACCCACTGGCTTGGGAGCATTTTCTTTTGACTTCATTTCTTGAATTTTAATTTGCCACTTGAAGTTTTTGAAAATTTTTCTTTAGACGTGGGGTGGAAGAGAAAGGGAATCAAGATTGTAGCGCACTTACTATGTGCTTGTCCCATGCTGGGCACTTGCAGTCAGGGATGACTTAGAAGACACAGTAGGCACAGAGCCTAGAGCTCACGAAAATGCTAGCATTTCAGCTTCTTTTAAACTCAGGTAAAAAACTAAAGTAATAAAAATAGTCGTAATCAATACCATAAACTGTAAAATATAATAAATGATGATAAAATGAATATAACACGGAATCCCACTTGCATTGGTTTTGATTTTTAATACTGATATGTAGGGGAAGGGACCCACAAAACAAAACACCAAAGACCCACAGAAGTCACAGTGCGGCCCTGCTTCCTATACGTTATCTCATTTAATTCTCCAGAGTAATTTCAAAAGCCCGGAAGACAAGGGGAAAGCAAGCCTTCAAAGACTTAAGAACTTCTCCTAGGAGCCTATAACTAGGAATTGATAGAGTTGGGGCTCACGGCTGCTGGCTAGCTCTTTCCACTGAAGAAGAGCTTAATGGACATGCAATTCTACATTGGAACACCTGGTGCTAAGAATGAAAGAACACCACTTGTACATTTGATACCCAAGAAATGAACGGAAAATCAATTCTGAGGTTGGCATATATTTTTACATCAAATATAAGAATGTGTCTAGAAATATATGTAAGCCAGATGTCCCCAAGTTTATCAACTTCAAGGTCAGGATTCCCTTTAAAACTCAGATAGCACACTAAGCCCCCTCCTTCAGCAGCACAGGAAGTCCGGGCTCCATCCAATGCCTGTGGCCTTCCTTATCTTTCTCTTGGGGCCTCTGCAGACCACTTGCATGTCCCCATATCTAGTCCTGCCTAGCATTCTTAGACTCAGCGGGCTGCCTTGCACCAGATGTTGAAAGTTAATGTTCAGCCGGCTCTAGCCTGCCGCAGCGTTCCCCACACACGGATGCAGGGCGCACCATTCATTCCCCAAAGCGCAGCTGAGATGGGGTGAAGACTCCCAGCCAGGTTTTACCAAAGTTTTGGGGGCATCAGCACTATACTGCATTGGGACCCTCAGTCCCATTTTGTCCCGAACAAGGGGATTTCCCAGAAACTCAGTTTTGAAGCTAGGACAGTCCTAGACAGACTGGGAGAAGTTATTCGCCCTTGAACCCATAGCCCCGAGGTGACTTCGCCTTGGGCTTGGTCTTGACTATCAGCCTGCTTCGGTTTGGCTGACTGGTTCGCCCTGATCCCCACAACCTCCAAGCATGCTCCTTCCTCTGATTTCAGACCCCAGTTGGCCTGAGAGAGAATGAAAGGAAGAAATCCCCCCCACCCCGTGGTAATCAGCAGCAGAAACCCCTCTCCGCTTGCTAGGGAAGCCCTGTGTTTCTCCGTCATCTCGTCGTTCAACCTGATGGCTTGGACAAGACAATCCCGGAAGGCCCCGCTCAGAGCTGTTCAGTATAAAACACCATGCATGGGACCCTACAAACGCAAAACAAGTATGTTCGGGACTAAACCCAAGGCGATCACCTCTCCAGGCTCTTGGTCTGCTAGGTGACAGGGAGATTGGGTCATCTTCTTCATCACTCGCTATCTCTTGGGAGTGATGTTTAGGTTACAACACAATGCAACTCCTAGAATTGGAAAGTATTTTTTCAAGTAAAGAGTGTGTCTGACTTCATTTTCCATCACTATAATAGAGCACCAGAGACTGGGCCATTTATGCTGAGAACAGGTTGATTTGGGCTCACTTCTGGAGGCTGGATAGTCCTACACCAGGAGGCCGGCTTCTGCTCCACTTGGATCGAGGACCTCATAGTGGAAGGACAAGTGGCACATGTGGAACAGGAGATGGGGCTGAGCTCCTGCGATAGTGAACTCATTCCCATGAGGAAAACATTAAATCCAAGAACGCGGGCTCTACCCAAACACCTCCCACTCAGTCCCATCTCTCAACACGGCTGCCTTCAAGAATTAGCCTCAACATGAGTATTGATGAGGCCAAACCATAGCCAAACCACAGCACAATGTAAACCCAGATTTCCAGGGAAAAGCAGTTTATAGCTCTCCAGGGGCACTGTTCTGCCTAAAGAGGTGACATCTGCGGCCGACCAGAGTGCTGAGCTCCTCAATGTGAAGAATCCACTTTGGCTACTGTGCTGAGCCAGGAACTCCGCCACAAGCAATGGGCAGGTGTATGTCCCAGGCAGGCTGGTGACTAAAACAGCCTTCCGGTTGGTCCTTCCACGAGAAAAAGGAATGGTGCTTTCCAAATGCCAATTCTAACGTTTACCCAAGAAGTCAGCAATGTTTGCGACTTCAAAATGATGGATTCTTAATTCTGAAAATGTAGAAATTAGGCCCATTCTGTGTGAAATCAGATATCTGGAGCTTATACAATTCGTAACAATAGAACTAAGTGCCATGTAAGTTGACTATACCTTTTAAACTTTCCTTATTTTTAATTTTTTGCAAGACAGCAAGAGACAGATAGATCTTCCACCTTCTGGTTCACTCTGCAAATTCTGCAAGACCCAGGGCTGGGCCAGGTTGAAGCCAGGAGGCAGGAATTCAATTTGGGTCTCCCACGTGGCTGATAGAGAACCAAGGGCTTGAGCCATCACCTGCTGCCTCTCATGGTGCACATTAGCAGGAAGCTCGAATTGGAAACAGAGTGGGACTCCACCCCAGGCACTCTGATGTGGGATGCGGATATCCTAAGCAACAACTTAATGCTACACCACGTGCTTGCCCTGTGTTGACAATGTTTATTACAAAACTAAGAGGTCATCTTCTGTGAAGTGATCAGAAATTTAAATTTCTGAGAAGGAAAGAGAAAGCAGTAAAACAAGACAAGATCAGGACAAGAAGACTGATTCCAGGGAGGTTTACACTGGGAAGGGAAGATGGTAGGGCATCAGGGTCACGGGATGCCTACCTCCAGAGTGCATGGCATTGATTGTACTGTTTACATTTAAATAATCATCATCATACCTTCCTTATAGCCTAGCATCACTAGTGTCACCCGTTTCAGCATTTTACCCCAAGGTTATATACAGGGAGATGTTGAAGTTGAAATTAACAGGCAAACAGGCAAAAAGTGATAATTTTCTTATCACTCTACCTAGTAAATGTCACTTTTCCCTTGTTTTCTTTATGAGTAATCTCAAGAAATAGAAGATAACATAGATATTCAACCAAAATGTCAAGTGGATCTAAGAACGTTGTTGTGCTGGGACCTGGATAGAGCCTAGCAACACATGAATCTAAGGCTCAAGGGAGCGTGGGGTCAGAAATCAAGACAGTACAGCTAGTTTTTGCTTTAAAAAGTCAGAACTCTGGGTCGGGCAGTTAAGATGCTGCCTGGGACACCTATATCCAAGGTGGAAGTGTGTGGGTTTGAGTCCTGACTCTGCTTCCATTCCAGCTTCCTATGTGGGAGTCCTGCATGGGGTTCCTGGCTCCTGGCTTCACCCTTGCAGGCATTTGAGGAGTGAACCAGTGGATGGGAGACAGCTCTCTGGCTTCTGTCTTTCAAATATAAATAAACCAATTTTAAAAAGATAGAAGTCTTAAAGCTACAAAAGTCAGGTATCAGAGCAAATGAAAGGGCCCGAGAGTCCCGCTTTGTGGTGTTTAAGGCCAGGGCGAAGGTGTGCATCCCTGACTTGGCTGATGAGTGCTGAGACTGAGCAGGCTGGGGCCCTGGAGATGGGGCAGAGGAGGACGGCTGATTGGAGACTGAGTCAGGACAATGACGTGTGCTGTTCTATGCAGGTGTACCTGTAATTATATTCTCAGAGTTGAAGTTTGAGGGCTAAGCATTAAATGAATATTAACTAGCAGACAAATGGGATGTGATTAGTCCCCCAAAGTGTCCAAAAGGCCTTTGATGGACTTCAACCGCTGTCCTCGTCGGCTGTTCCTGAAATACCTGAGAAGAGTCTCTTAGGAGCAATGTTTGTTTCAACTGACCTCCAGAGGTCCACAGTCCCAGATCCAGAGGTGTCCTTGGTTCAGGCATCTGGTGGGGCGAGAGGGTTGCAGAGGAGAGCAGAAGGGAGTCAAGAAGCGGAGAGACACAGAGAGCACCCTCACCCTCTAGGCTTTATGTGATCTCTCCGTAGACACTTGATCTTAGCCAAAGCCCAAGAAGTGACGTGTTCTCTCCCTAGAATACCAAGCTGACTTGATCCTAGGGCTCTACCATCACAACATAACCCGACCCAATCACTTCCCAAAGGCCCCACCCTCAGACACCATGATTGGATCCTGCCCTAATCCATCAACCATTACATTCATCCATTAACTATGAGCAGGAGACTTTGGTCTTTAAATATCTGCCTAAGTTGGGGGAGCCAAATCATGTTCCATCTGTGACAGCACCCATTTGTGATTTTAAAAAGACAAGCAAGATTTCTTTTTCTTTCTTCTTCTTTTAAAAGATTTATTTATTTATTTATTTGAAAGGCAGAGTTAGAAAGAGGCAGGGGCAGAGAGAGAGAGAGAGAGAGGTCTTCCATCTGCTGGTTCACTCCCCAGATGGCCACAATGGCTGGAGCTGAGCCGATCTGAAGCCAGGAGCTTCTTCCACATGGGTGTAGGGGCCCAAGCACTTGAGTCATCTTCCGCTGCTTTCCCAGGCACATGAGCAGAGAGCTGGATCGGAAGCAGAGAAGCCAGGACTCGAACCAGTGTCTGTTTGGGATGCCGGCATTGTAGGCAGTAGCCCCAAGATCTGGCCCCACAGGGCCAGCCCCAAGATCTCTGTTTCCATCCACATCAGAGTAACCGGCATTGGACTGTAAACAGCTACAAGCCTGGATGTGTTTTCACAAATTAGTAAAAGGAAGAATAGGGTTGTGAGCATGGGAGAAAGGAAACACAGGAAGTGAACCCCACATCCTTGCTGACTTTCTGCCTGGAGGTATTTTCTGAATCATGCTGCCCAGAGGCTTGGATAGCGCCCATGCAGAGCCCAAAGATCTGATGGTAGGAGCAGGCAGAAATTAGAGTTTAGGACTGGTATAGCAGTTGGAATTTTAGGGATAAACAACTGGAGGAGTATGCACATAGAAGGAATTCTAGACATCTGTACAGGAGATCCTTATGTCTTCGGGAGACTCAAGAGAGAGACAAGAGCAACTGGGTATGTGTATGAACCAGAGATCTCCAAGGTTGCCCAGTATCGAGACACCTAGGTGTTCCGACCACAGAGAGCAGAGAAATCTTGATGCACATCCTTGGTAAGAAATTAAAACTCCAGAGAAGTCATGCCATGGGAGCAGGGCTACTAGAGACCAGCTCTAACCAAAGCAGAGGATAGTAAATATTTTAGGCTTTGCAGGCCATATGTTCCCTGTAACAGCTATTCAGTTTTGCTATTGTGGTATAAATGCAGCTGCAGATGAGACATAAGCAAACAATGGCAGCCATGTGTCAACTGAACTTTTTAATAAAAATAAGTGGTGGGCTAGATTTGACCAATGAGTGCTAATTTGACATTCTCTGATCCAGAAGATCAAGCAGCCAGTAAATTAGCCAACTTTAATAACTAATTTCAAAACCATTAAAAGGAATGCAGACAAATCTAGATTCTCAGCAATGTAACATTCACAGTATCCAGCATCTAAAAAACTATCAGGAATGCAAAGGAACAGAGAACATGGCTAGTAGTCAGGACAAAAATAGAGGTGACAGACATTGTGATCAGCAGACAAGGGCTTTGAACCAACTATTAAAACTGTGGCTAAGCATTTAAAGAAAAAGAAGGACATTACAAATGACCAAAGGGAGAGCCTCAGTAGGGAAATAAACATATTTAGATGCAAAAATCCTCAATAAAATTCTCGCCAATAGAATGCAACAACACATCAGAAAGATCATCCACCCAGACCAAGTGGGATTTATCCCTGGTATGCAGGGATGGTTTAATGTGCACAAGACAATCAATGTGATTCACCACATTAACAGACTGCAGAAGAAAAACCATATGATTATCTCAATAGATGCCGAGAAAGCATTTGATAAAATACAACACCCGTTCATGATGAAAACTCTAAGCAAACTGGGTCTGGAAGGAACATTCCTCAATACAATTAAAGCAATCTATGAAAAACCCACAGCCAACATCCTATTGAATGGGGAAAAGTTGGAAGCATTTCCACTGAGATCTGGTACCAGACAGGGATGTCCACTCTCACCACTGCTATTCAATATAGTTCTGGAGGTTCTAGCCAGAGCTATTAGGCAAGAAAAAGAAATTAAAGGGATACAAATTGGGAAGGAAGAACTCAAACTATCCCTTTTTGCAGATGACATGATTCTTTATTTAGGGGACCCAAAGAACTCTACTAAGAGACTATTGGAACTCATAGAAGATTTTGGCAAAGTAGCAGGGTATAAAATCAATGCACAAAAATCAACAGCCTTTGTATACACAGACAATGCCATGGCTGAGGAAGAACTAAGATCAATCCCATTCACAATAGCTACAAAAACAATCAAATACCTTGGAATAAACTTAACCAAGGACGGTAAAGATCTCTACGATGAAAATTACAAAACCTTAAAGAAAGAAATAGAAGAGGATACCAAGAAATGGAAAAATCTTCCATGCTCATGGATTGGAAGAATCAATATCATCAAAATGTCCATTCTCCCAAAAGCAATTTATAAATTCAATGCAATACCAATCAAGATACCGAAGACCTTCTTCTCAGATCTGGAAAAAATGGTGCTGAAATTTATATGGAGGCACAAGAGACCTCGAATAGGTAAAGCAATCTTATACAACAAAAACAAAGCCAGAGGCATCACAATACCAGATTTCAGGACATACTACAGGGCAGTTGTAATCAAAACAGCATGGTACTGGTACAGAAACAGATGGATAGACCAATGGAACAGAATTGAAACACCAGAAATCAACCCAAACATCTACAGCCAACTTATATTTGACCAAGGAACTAAAACCAATTCCTGGAGCAAGGACAGTCTATTCAATAAATGGTGCTGGGAAAACTGGATTTCCACGTGCAGAAGCATGAAGCAAGACCCCTACCTTACACCTTACACAAAAATCCACTCAACATGGATTAAAGACCTAAATCTACGACCTGACACCATCAAGTTACTAGAGAACATTGGAGAAACCCTTCAAGATATTGGCACAGGCAAAGAATTTCTGGAAAAGACCCGGGAGGCACAGGCAGTCAAAGCCAAAATCAACTATTGGGATTGCATCAAATTGAGAAGTTTCTGTACTGCAAAAGAAACAGTCAGGAGAGTGAAGAGACAACCGACAGAATGGGAAAAAATATTTGCAAACTATGCAACAGATAAAGGGTTAATAACCAGAATCTACAAAGAGATCAAGAAACTCCACAAAAACAAAACAAACAAACCCACTTAAGAGATGGGCCAAGGACCTCAATAGACATTTTACAAAAGAGGAAATCCAAATGGCCAACAGGCACATGAAAAAATGTTCAAGGTCACTAGCAATCAGGGAAATGCAAATCAAAACCACAATGAGGTTTCACCTCACCCCGGTGAGAATGGCTCACATGCAGAAATCTACCAACAACAAATGCTGGCGAGGATGTGGGGAAAAAGGGACACTAACCCACTGTTGGTGGGAATGCAAACTGGTCAAGCCACTATGGAAGTCAGTCTGGAGATTCCTCAGAAACCTGAAGATAACCCTACCGTTCGACCCAGCCATCCCACTCCTTGGAATTTACCCAAAGGAATTTAAATTGGCAAACAAAAAAGTGGTCTGCACTCTAATGTTTATTGCAGCACAATTCACAATAGCCAAGACCTGGAACCAACCTAAATGCCCATCAACGGTAGACTGGATAAAGAAATTATGGGATATGTACTCTTTAGAATACTATACCGCAGTAAGAAACAACGAAATCCGGTCATTTGCAACAAAATGGAGGAATCTGGAACACATCATGCTGAGTGAAATAAGCCAGTCCCAAAGGGACAAATACCATATGTTCTCCCTGATCCGTGACAACTGACTGAACACCAAAAAGGAAACCTGTTGAAGTGAAATGGACACTGTGAGAAATGGTGACTTGATAAGCATAGCCCTGACTGTTAAGTTGTTCATTAATACATTATCCCTCTTAGTAGTTTTTTTTTTGTCTGTTCTACTTAATATGACTGGTTTAATTCTGTAATTAATACACAGTTATTCTTAAGTGTTGAAAATTAACTGAAATGTGATCCCTGTTAAACATAAGAGTGGGAATAAGAGAGGGAAGAGATGTATAATTTGGGACATGCTCAAGTTGACTTGCCCCAAATGGTAGAGTTAGAAACATACCAGGGGATTCCAATTCAATCCCATCAAGGTGGCATGTACCAATGCCATCTCACTATTCCAAGTGATCAATTTCAGTTCACAATTGATCATAATGAAAGGACTAAGAGTCAAAGGAAGCACATAAACAAGTCTAGTACCTGCTAATACTAACTGATAGAATAAATAAAGGGGAGAGTGATCCAACATGGGAAGCGAGATACTCAGCAGACTCATAGAATGGTGGATGTCCTAAACAGCACTCTGGCCTCAGAATCAGCCCTAAACGCATTCCGATCTGGCTGAAAAGCCCATGAGAGTATTTCAGGCATGGAAAGCCAAGACACTTTGGCAAAAAAACAAAAACAAACAAACAAAAAAACCCTAAATGAAAGATCTCTGTGAGTGAGATCCCAGTGGAAAGAACAGGTCTTCAAAGAAGGAGGTACCTTTCTCTGAAGGGAGGCAAGAACCTCCACTTTGAATATGACCTAGTCTAAACAAGATAAGAGTTGGTGAACTCAAAAGGCTTCCATAGCCTTGGAAACTCATGGCTGGTGCATAGGGAGATTATTGATGCCATAAACAGGAGTGTCAATTTGTAAAGTCAACAACAGGAGTCACTGTGCACTTACTCCTCATGTAGGATCTCTGTCCTTAATGTGCTGTACATTGAGACTTAATGCTATAATGAGTACTCAAACAGTATATTTCGCTTTGTGTTTCTATGGGGGTGCAAACTGTTGAAATCTTTACTTAATGTATATTAAACTGATCTTCTGTAAAAAAAAAAAAAAAAAAAAAAAAAAAAAAAAAGAAGAAATTAGCAATTCCCAACTTGACTCTCACTGGGATTAAACATGACAATAGGTCTGATCTGATTTCATCATCATTTAAAAAATCATCTATTATTTTTCACTTTATGTTTGTGTGGGAGCAAACAGTTGAAATCTTTACTTAATGTATGCTAAACTGATCTTCTGTATATAAAGAGAATCGAAAATGAATCTTGATGTGAATGGAAGGGGAGAGGGAGTGGGAAAGGGGAGGGATGCGGGTGGGAGGGACGGTATGGGGGGGAAGCCATTGTAATCCATAAGCCATACTTTGGAAATTTATATTCATTAAATAAAAGTTAAAAAAAAAAAAAAAAGAACCCACTCTCTCGGGACCAGCGCTGTGGCACAGTGGATTAACGCCCTGGTCTGAAACACCGGCATCCCATTTGGGCGCTGGTTCTAGTCCTGGCTGCTTCTGTTCTGATCCAGCTCTCTGCTATGGCCTGGGAAAGCAGTGGAAGATGGCCCAAGTCCTCGGGTCCCTGCACCCATATGGGAGACCCAGAAGAAGCTCCTGGCTCCTGGCTCCTGGCACAGCTTCTGCTGTTGCGGCCATCTGGGGAGTGAACCATCAGATGGAAGACCTCTCTCTCTCTCTCTCTCTCTCTGTCTCTACCTCTCTCTGCCTTTCAAATAAATAAATCTTAAAAAAATGAAGAAAAAATAAAAACATTTTCATAGACATTAAAGTCAAGAGAATGTGTCATCAGAATTGGTAGAGAAATGATAAAGGATGGTCTTTAAGAAGGAAAAGGGAAATTTGGGTGTCTACCACAAAATTAAAGAATAGAGAGTTCTAGAAATGATGACTAGGCTGGTAAATTTGAAGGAGTTTGTTTTACTGTTTCTTAATTTTTTTTAAAAATATAAGTAACCAAAAGCAACAGTAACGTTTCAGATCTTTATAACCCAAACAAAGAAAATGGGTGAACAGTTGTTGAAAGGAAGGCAGTTGGGTAAGTGGATGATGACGTTGTAAGCTTTTTAGGTTAGATACTGAGTGATAAAGTATTAATTCATGAAAAACTATTAATTAAGGATGCATATTGTAATCCTTAGAGATACCACATACACACAAAATTCAACTTAAGAAGAACAGCTAAAATAAAATACTTAAAAATTCTTCACTGATCCAAAAGAACACAGAAAGTAAGAAAGAATTAAAGGCAAAACACAGAAAGCACATAGAAACCAGGCAGAAATATGGCAGAATTAAACAGGAGTAGCCTAATAATATTATAAGATATAATTGACTATATAATTACAATGGGCAGAAGTTGTCAGACTGGATATAACAAAATCAAAATCCAAGTACATGCTATATACAAATATACAGCTCATCAAATAACACCATTATAATATGAAAAAACAAGAGCAGGAATTTGGTGCAAAACTTGAGTCACTGCCTGGGCTGCCCACATCCCGTCCGAGTGCCTCGTTGGAGCTCTGTCGCCTCTGTTTCTCGTTCAGCTGCTGCTACCGCTCATCTTAGGAGGCAGCAGTTATGGCTCAAGTATCTGGGTCCCTGACACCCAAGTGGGAGACTCAGATTGAGTTCTGCTTTCCTGTCTTCTGCCTGACACAAACTCTGGCTGTTGCAGGCATTTGGAGAGTGAATCAGAGTGTGGAAGATCTGTGTGTGTGTGTGTGTGTGTGTGTGTGTCTATCTTTCTGTCTCTCTTTCTTTGAAAATAAACATATATTTTTTTCAAATTAGAAAGCAGGCTACAGATTTGGAAAAGTGATCATCAAATATATGTGGCAACACAAACTTGTACCCAGTATATATGGCTTGAGCATCCCTATTCCAAAAATCTGAAATCCTAAATGTTCCAAAATTAAAAACTTTTTGAGGGCTGGCATGATGGCATAAGTGGAAAATTCCACACTTGACATATGATGGGCCATAGTCAAAGTAAAAACAAACGGGCCAGCACCGCAGCTCACTAGGCTAATCCTCCACCTGCGGCGCCGGCACACCGGGTTCTAGTCCCAGTCGGGGCACCGGATTCTGTCCCGGTTTCCCCTCTTCCAGTCCAGCTCTCTGCTGTGGCCCGGGAGGGCAGTGGAGGATGGCCCAAGTCCTTGGGCCCCTGCACCCCATGGGAGACCAGGATAAGTACCTGGCTCCTGGCTTCGGATCAGCGCACCTGCCACAGCAGCCATTTGGGGGGTGAACCAACGGAAAAGGAAGACCTTTCTCTCTGTCTCTCTCTCACTGTCCACTCTGCCTGTCCAAAAAAATAAAAAAGTACAAGCACAGGCCGGCGCCGTGGCTCAGTAGGCTAATCCTCCACCTTGCGGCGCCGGCACACCGGGTTCTAGTCCCGGTCGGGGCGCCGGATTCTGTCCCGGTTGCCCCTCTTCCAGGCCAGCTCTCTGCTGTGGCCCGGGAGTGCAGTGGAGGATGGCCCAAGTGCTTGGGCCCTGCACCCCATGGGAGACCAGGAAAAGCACCTGGCTCCTGGCTCCTGCCATCGGATCAGCGCGGTGCGCTGGCCGCAGCGCGCCGGCCGCGGCAGCCATTGGAGGGTGAACCAACGGCAAAAGGAAGACCTTTCTCTCTGTCTCTCTCTCTCACTGTCCACTCTGCCTGTCAAAAAAAAAAAAAAAAAGTACAAGCACATGAAAATATGGTATAAAATTAGTGGCAGATTGTGTTTCCAAGGTATATATGAAGCATCAGTGAATTTCATATTTAGACTTGGGTTCAATCCCCAAGAAATTTCATTATGCTCCTACATGCCGATATTCCAGAATATTAACAAATCCACATCCAAAACACTTCTGGTTCCAAACATTTTGTATAAGGGATAGTCAATCTATATAAAGAATTTCTTTTTCTTTTTTTTAACTTTTATTTAATGAATATAAATTTCCAAAGTACAGCTTATGGATTACAATGGCTTCCCCCCCCCCATAACTTCCCTCCCACCTGCAACCCTCCCCTCTCCTGCTCCCTCTCCCCTTCCATTCACATCAAGATTCATTTTCAATTATCTTTATATACAGAAGATCAATTTAGCATATAAAGAATTTCTTTAACCCACTACTAAAAAGAATTACTTTTAGATATAGTTTTAGATGTGCAATAGACTTTCTTTTTTTTTTTTTAAGATTTCTTATTAATTTGAAGGGTAGAGTGACAGAGAGAGAAAGAGAGTTCTTCCTTCCTCTGGTTCACTCCCCAAATGGTCACAATGACTGGTGCTGGACCAGGCTGAAGCCAGGAGCCCAGAACTCCATCCAGGTCTCCTGCTCTCCCACATGGGTGGCAGGAGCCCAAGTGCTTTCCCAGGATTAGCAGGGAGCTGGATAGGAAGAGGGGCAGCCAGCAATCTGGCGCATTGATATGGGATGCTGGCTGCTCCGCTTGACATCATTGATCATCGGGAAAATATTTGTTAAAAATACAAAGAAATTCCACTACTACCTAGTAGAATGGCTAACATTTCTAAAGACTGACAATAGCAAACCTTGATGTCTATTTAAATGATCAGAATTTGAATACATCACTGGTAAGAATTAAATATGGCAGGGCTGGCACTGTGGCATAACGGGTTAAGTCACTGTCTGCAGTGCCAGCATCCCATATGGGCACTGGTTCTCGTCTTGGCTGCTCCACTTCCTATCCTGCTCTCTGCTATGACCTGAAAGCAGTAGAGGATGGCCAGAGTGCTTGGACCCCTACACCCAAGTGGGAGACCTGAAACAAGTACCTAGCTACTGGCTTGGGCCTGGCCCAGCCCCAGCCATTGCAAGCATTTGGGGGAGTGAACCAGTGGATGTAAGATCTGTCTCTCTCTTTCTCTCTCTCTGTAATTTTGACTTTCAAATAAAAATAAAATAAAGTGAATTAAAAACAGCATAGCCACTTGGAAAGTGCAAAATTTCCCCGTGAAGCTAACCATCTATGTTTTCTATGATCTAGGAGCTCAGTGACTAGCTGCATACTTGAGGAAAATAAAAACATAAGCTCATAAAATCCCGTGGACCAGCGTCTCCACAGCAGCTTTCTTCATAAAAGCCCCCAGTTGGAAGCGCACCAACGCCCACAGCCCTGAGAGACTATGTAAGCAAACTGCGATAGAGGCATTCACTACTCAGCAGCCAAAACGAACCAAACCGCAGGGCTTCATGCAGCAATATGCGTACACAGCAGAAGCATTCTATTGGGAGAGAGAAGCTGGACACAAGAGGTGTGGTTTCATTTAGAGGCAGTTCTGCAACAGGCACCACTCACCTACAGTTCCAGGACTGTCCTCAAGAGAACTGACAACATATGTTGACACCAAAGCTTGAACACCGTGTTCATAGCAGAGTTATTTATAATAACCAAAACCATCCACCAGCTGATGAACGGCTCAACAAAGTGCGGTCTTCTCAAACCACGAGCCATCATTTGCCCATAAAAAGAAATGAGATGCTAATGCATGCTGGGCCACAGGTAAACGTTGCAAACACTGTTAGCTGAAAGCCAGACACAAAAGCCCACCATGCCATTTAATTCTTTAATGTGAAAAGTCCAGACAAGGCAAATCCATAGATTGGATAGGTAGATTCGTGCTTGCGGGGGGCTGGAAGGAGAGAGACCGCACCGTGACTACCCACGGGTATGTGGGTTTTCCTTGAGGTGATGAGAAATGTTCTGAATTAGACAGCAGTGATGATTGGAAAACTCTGTGAAACAGCAAGTGCTATTGCACTGCACCCTGGAAAGTTCCCAATTACAGGATGTGACTTCTCTCTCAATGAGGAACAGTAAGCTACAGGGACAGAAATCCAACCGTGGTAGCCTCAGAGCAGGGATGTGCGCGGATTGGCTGGGGCAGGCAGGAAGCAAAGTTCTGGAGTGATGGAAAAGCTCCATGTGGTAGCAGTGTGAGTTGTGTATCTATATGCATTTTTCAAAATTTCTCGAGGTGTGATAAGACAGGTGCATTTCGCAGGTAAATTTTTGCCTCAGTGGAAAAAAAAAAAAACAAATGAAAAGAAAAACTTAGAACAAAATTAAGTTGTAAATAAATCTTTAATTGCATTTAATCATATGCAATCTCAAACCAATAGTCACTATCTTCCTTATTCCAAAACCCACTCAAATCACGCCATTATAGTGCGAAGCAAGACAAAAAATCCTCCTATGAATGATATGTTTCAGCAAGATTCTGAAAGTGATCCCTGGTGTAATCAGAGAAAATAAGCAATAAGATTTCCAAGTAGGAGGGAGCTGGAGAAAATTTTGTCATTTACAGTTTTTGAAATTGTCCCCCTGAAAACACGAGAGAGATGGAGACATTGTTAGAACCAAGAGAGTTTACTGCTCTAACTGCAAAACCAAAGCTTTCCTGTTTAACAGAAAACACAAGTTGGAAAATGCAATGGCTAAAATAATTTCATCTTAAAAATTAACAAAAGCACCAAAGGCCCTGGCATAAACTTATTAAGTGTTCGGAACCAACAGAAAGAAAGCCACTGAACTCTACTGAGGAACATAAAAACAACTTTAGTAAGTTGGGAGTGTGTCTGTGCACGGGTAGATTCGATACTAGAATTCTCTCCAAATCCATATACATATCAAGTCCCAAGCAAATCCATAGGCCCACGAAACTTGACAAAAAATAGCTCTAAAATTCATCTAGAAGTATAAATGCACACGAGGAGCCAGAAAAGAGTAAGGAGGGTGAGTGTCCTTCTACCAGGTATAAGTCTTCATTAATTAACATCATTGTGAAACTAGTTCAAGAAGAGAGAAATCTTGATGGAAAAATAAATCATGAATAAAAATAAATAAATCATAGGGAATCAAAGCATGAGTGTTGATCGGGACAAAGTGATCTAGCATTGAAATAATTGGAAAAAGACTGGATTATTATGATATTGAGATTATCATAATATGTTAAAGATGTTGGGTTAAAGATTAAATGTGAAAACAAAACCATAAAAATACCAGGAAAAAAATAGATAGGTACATGTTAACTTAAGCTAGAGGAGGATTTTGAGGGGGATGATTTTCAAAGGACATCAACAAAGCTAGATACTAAAGAGGGAAATAACTGACTCTTAAAAATGGAACACTTCTGGCGAGTGGTGCAGCCATCAGGAAGCGTCTTGCGACTCCACGACCCAGGAGGAAGTGCCTGGGCTCAAGTCCCAGCTCCACTTCCAATTCCAGCTTTCTGCGGATGCAAACCTCGGGAGGAAGAAGACGGTGGCTCAAGCACTTGGATCCTTGGCCACTCATTTTGGAGATCCAGATTGATTTCTTGGCTCTTGACTTTGGCCTGGCCCAGCCCCAGCTATTGTGGCCACTTGAGGAGTGAACCAGTGGATGGAAATCAATTTCTCTCTCTCTCTCTCTCTCTCTCTCTCTCTCCCTTTCAAATAAATAAAAATGAAAAACAGAAATCTCCTTAAGCCAAAATTAAAGTACAAAAATTCAAGGAAATTATCTGTCATCTAAGTAAGGCTAAACTATTGTCAGTATATGATATTTCTAGGCTACTTTATTTATTTATTTATTTATTCTTTTTTTATTTATTTATTTTCTCTTACAGATAGACACACAGAGTGATCTTCCATCTGCTGGTTCACTCCCCAAATGCCCACAACAACCAGAACTTGGCTAGGCTGGAGCCAGGAGTCATGGGCTCTATACATGAACCATCACTTGCTGCCTGCAAGAATGCATATTCACAGGAAGCTGAAATTGGGAGCAGAGCCAGGATTTGAACCAGACACTTTGCTCAGGGCTACAGGTGTCCCTGGAAGGGTCTTAATTTCTGTGCCAAATATCTGCCCTCCAGTTGAAACAGAAGGGCAAGGAACCCAACTTGATGTGCTGAGGCACACCGGGGACTTGTAACTGGAAAACTCAGGCATGGAGCCGACTAAACCCATCTTCACAAGGAAGCCGTGCTGCCGGCCTTCCACAGCAAAGAGCTCCAGCAGAAAAACCCAGGAGTTCACAGACCCATCCCAGAATAATCATTTTTTGCTGGAGAAGGATACTCTGATTGGATAGGCATGGTTCTTGTGTTAATCTGTGGCAAAGATCAGTGCCATCCAAAAAGCCTGGAATGTGTGTTTCATAATACAGAGAGAGTGATTCTGCTAGCAGAAAGAAGGAATTCTAAGGAGAAAAACCAGTACTTGTCACTAACATATATAAAGAGCACTCACAAATCAATAAGAAATAATATTTTCAAGAGGCAATGAAATGCCATAGTCATCATTAGTTAGAATTGACTTTTTGACTCTCATTCGTTTGTATCAATGCCAAATGATTTCTAAAGTTGCAGTTAGCTAATTTGACAAATTAAGCTGCAGTAATTTATCAAAAGGTGCTAATATGTCATAGGGAAATTCTTCTTCTCTTAGGTAGTGTGTAAAGATAGAGGCCTGACGGTGGAGATTTTAATTCAAAGGAGTGTCTCATTGTGAGAGTGTTAGTCAGGATGACTGAGACACACTCCCTCAGGGGAACGAATGCTCACATCTTTACTTCACTGGAGTTCAATAAGCCTTCCTGCTTTCATCTCTGAATGGAGGGGCCTCGCTCACATGAGTTTCCTTGAAGAACCTGTAATTTTGCAGTGATTTTATGTACATATTTCTCAAATGAATTTAGGAACTTGAACTTTACTGATTTTCTTTCCAATGGCCTGAGATAAAAATCAGATTACTCCTTTTGTGCCTTAATCTTTATGGATTTGATGTTTTACCTGTTAGTTTTAAGTTATTACTTTTTTAAAAATGCAAGCTGTGTGTTCCAGGCTTGCATGAGGGTACTCATAAAAGATGAAAAGCTTAATTGTTGAGAAAACAGAAAGTTGCTAAGTTAGAATCTCTAAACCCACAAAGCACTATTATGTAGTTTTGGTTTCTTTGATTTTCGGTATCTGTATGTGAGTGGGGGGAGGGGAATACAGCTAATACGTGGAGCTAGCTCAAGGCAGCCCCTCTCAGATTCTGTTACGCAAATACAACGTATGTGCTCTGCGTTTAGGAACAGCGTGCTTAGAGAAGCGCCTTGTCTTCCCAGTGCCTCTGCTTCTTCGTCTGAGGGTGGGGATCCTAACAGCCCCTACCTCACAGGGTGGTTGGGGTTGGAAATGCATTGCAGGGGTTTGCGCATCCCCTGGTTCTAAGTCAGCTAACTAGCCCCTGACGTCACTTCCGCCCATAGCTGACGTCACTTCCGCCTGTCGCTGAGTCTGCCAACGCCGGTCGGTAGCCGACGCTGCTAGGAACCCCTTATGAGGTTTGCAGTTCCCCGCCGCACGACAGAGTGCAGTTCCGTGGGAGTCCGATCAGCTTGTGGCCTCCAACTAGAATGTCCGGAAATAGGCGTTTCCCCAGGCGGACAATGGCGACCACCATTAAGGACAAGCAAAACTCAGCCTCAGGGTCTCCGGTCGCCCCGGCAGCCCTTACTCCGCTGTGATTTATCCGCAAACCCACGGACTCCCGGGAGCCCAGTGACTTCTCCGCTGCCGATGGGCCTGGAGCCGGCAGGAGTCCTCTGAAGATGGACTCAGTGAGCGAATCAGCCAAATGAGCCAAAGCGACGCCGGCTGCCGGCCCCGCAGCCCCGTCTCTGCAGGGCTCCCACTCTCGGGTTTCGGCGCTGTGCGTGTCGGGGCTGGAAACCCCACAGGCTAACTCGGTGGATGGCAGTGGGAGAAAGTTCAGTGTTCTTGAAATCTATTAAAAGATCATCCTTCAGACATTCCTTAAAGCTTCTCAACGAGAGTAAATGGCAGCATCACACGTGCTCCAGCCACGACTTTGAAAATTCCTTCTTTGAGAAAACAGGAATTAGCGTGGAACCTTAGATAAAATCTTCCGCTTGCTTTTCCTGGTCACTCCTGTCTATAGATTATTAAAGATGAAGCAGAATTGAAAGGTGGTAACCACGAGGGAACATGATTTAATTTAGGGGGCTTGAAAGGAAGGGAAGGAAGCAATAAACATGGTTGAATTTGCTGCATATTTTCCACACCTGGGGAAAACATGATCGTTGAATGTGTGTTAGACACTTGAACAAACGAAGTGGCAGTTTGACTCAGAAGACGTTTTGAAGTTTTTGTTTTGTTTGGCTGCGGTAGCTGAGTCTATTTGTTTTTTAAAAAATATCTCGGTTGGATCCTGGCTGAGTGATCGTGCGGAGTCTAGTTCTCCTTCGTAAAACCTGGCTTATTTCAAGGTAGGAACCGGGCATGGTTGGATTCGGTTTGGCGCATAGCTCACCAGAGGTCCTGGGCTCCTGCTGGTGCTGCTGGTGGTGCTGCTGCTCCCACTCTGGGTTTTTTCAGATCCAGTGGCGTTCAAGGTTCTCTTCTAGGACAGCGAATGGGGAACCCAAGAGGGACCCAGTGGGGCGGACTCTGAAGCAGAAGTATGAGCTGTAGAAGGAGAGCTTTGCACAGCTCCCTAGTGTGGTCCTTGCCATCCTTCCTCTCGGAACGGAAGGACTACGGGCAGCCTGGTGGGCTTTCCTAAGTGGCCAGCGGAGGCCCCTTCCTCCCTGCGGGCACCATAAACCAAGAAATAGCTGCGAGACTCTCATGGAAGAACCTCGGAGCATCCTCACCGTTGCTGGCAAAGCTCCACGAGAAAACCTGGCGGAACTCCGTGGCCCCTCCTGCGAGGCGGGGGATGGGCACGGCCCCTCTGGAAAGCTGCTGCCTCCTTGGTCCGCTGCAAATGACATCACTCTCTTCCACTGGAAAACCGCACGAGTTAGGACCTATGGAAACGGCCTTCCAACCTTCCTCCAGGCCCAAGGCGGCGTGCTTGTCTTGGGGATGCAGGGGGAGGGAGGGACGCCTCCTACAGGCAGACGGCCGGGAGAGAAGGACTGCAGCCAGCTCCAGCCTCCCTGAGCACCACCAGTCACGCAGGCCGCTCTCCTCCTCTGGGGTCACCAGGTGTGGGGCAGGGGGTGGGGGGAGGCACCCGCGTTCTCACCTAGAAACATGTGGGCGTGGCTGTCCTGGTCCCAGGTTCAGAACAGCATCTTGAAAACCTCATTCTGGAGGGAAAAAAAAAGAAAACTTCGTTGGGAAATTATTTGAGTCCTATGCAAAAGCAACTCCACCCCTGCCAAGGGCTCCTCCCCTTGCTTCTATGTGGCTTCTGAGTCGGGAGAGAATCAGGTGTTTGTTTGTTTGTTTGTTTTTTACAGATAGAGTTAGACAGTGAGAGAGAGAGACAGAGAGCAAGGTCTTCCCTCCGCTGGTTCACCCCCCCAATGGCCACTGCGGCCGGAGAAAATCAGGTTTTACTCTTTGTACAGATTGGCCTTCCATCCTGCTATCCCTTCCCCGGGGAGCCTTGTCCTTGTCGCTTTCCTCATCTCCAAAACGAAGAGTCTGTGGCCCTCTCTTTGTGGAATGGCCTTTTAAAAGCTGTCGCACCGGCGCAACTGGTTAAAACCCTGGCCTGCAGTGCCAGCATCCCGTATGGGTGCCGGTTCAAGTCCCAGCTGCTCCACTTCGGATCCAGCTCTCTGCTATGGCCTGGGAAAGCAGTGGAAGATGGTCCAAGTGATTGGACCCCTGTGCCTCTGTGGGAGACCCAGAGGAAGCTCCTGGCTCCTGCCTTTGGATTGGCCCAGATCTGGCCATTGAGGCCATTTAGGAAGTGAACCAGCAGATGGAAGATCTCTCTCTCTCTCTCTCTCTCTGCCTCTTCCTCTCTGTACTCTGCCTTTCAAATAAATAAATCTTTTTTTTAAAGCTGTCACACACGTCCAGGTGATTGCCACTCATTTAGGGACCCCCACACACTCCCTTGCCCTCTGCCCACCACCTGCACCTCAAAAGTGCCCGTCTAAACCAGACCTGACCGGTGGGTGATCTCTCAAGCATTTACTGCAACCCCAGCCAGCGCGGACGCCTTCCTGGGGCAGTTGAGTGGCCCCTGTGCTTGTGAACATCGAGTTTTTCCAGACTCCCCGAGTGTAAGAATCACGATGAGACGACCCGCAGCTAAGGGCACTGGTGTGCTCTGGTGGCCGTGTGGCCGGCGCCTCCTGCTGCAGGCAGATTGCCTCCTTCACCGTTCACGTATTCGTTCACTTCGCTGTCTTCGTGGAGTGTGCTGGCCATCTGAGCCCTGCGTTCCAGACAGGAAGCCTTCTCGGATCCTGGTGTGGAGGAACTCACACATGTCAGACAGGAAGGCCGGGGGAGCCGCCTCGCTGAAGCGCACACACCTGGGGGAGCACTGTGCGGGGAGCAGCCCGGACTGGACTGAGTTACTGGAATTAAGACTTATTCTATGCATCTGCTCTCCCACAATATGGCGCTGGGAGAGAAGTAAACAGCTTCCGCACAGCTGCCTCCAGTTCAGCTAATAAACTGTAGGACTTGCTCCTGATTGGAGGAGAGCAGCGTACTCGGCGTGTGGGCAGCCGAGTTGGGATTGGCGGAGGAGGACTATAAAGGAGGAGAGAGACGGCATGCACCAGGAACATCTAGGGGGAACATCTAAGGGGAACATCTAGCTGAAGGAACACCCGTGCAGCCCCCAAGAAAGCCGGCCGGCGGTGTGCCGCTCCCCTGCGGAAGTGGGGAATGTGGCCAGGGGGAACTGCCCTTCCACGGAGGTGGAAGGGATAGTAGCCAACCCGGGAAGAACCAGCAGCAAACCCGGGGAGGGCCGAGCAGACGAAAGAACAGCGCAGGGTCCTGTGTCGTTCCTCCACGAAGAGGGGGAGCGACACACTGTGCCCTGCGGTGGGGGATAGTTGGGTGTCACTTGACTGTGGCCTTTCAAGGTTGCAGGATGAAAGGAGCGCCCATGAAAAGGGGGTCTCCTTTGGTGTGGGGAAGGGCAGTGGGCACCTGGGGAAGTGAGGCAGGCGGGCTGGGCCCAATCTGTAAAAAGCTTTCTAAGACAGAGTAGGAGCCGAAACTTCCAGAAGCAAGAGCAAGGCTGCAAAGGTTTCAGGCAGAGGTGGAAGTGATGAGCTGCTTCTCAGGGAGCTAACTCTGCTGGAAGAGGGGGCGTCCCTTCCCAGGAAGCTAATCCTTAAAGGGCAAGAGGCATCTGGCTGCCAAGAAGCCCAGCTCTTACTTAATGTTTGGAGGGTCTCGAGTGATATTGATGTAATTGAGCTTTTAGCAAAAAAAGAGATGAAATTGTAGGAGCCAATATGTCTAAAATGAAAAGAACGTGATTTGCCTTATAATCATGCACCCCCTAAAAATAAATCTTTAATTCAACCTATGAATCTTTAATGCCCAGAATGCCGTCTCCTACTTTGCAATTGAAACTTGAGATCCAGGCACTGCAAAACCAGCCCTACAGTGGGCTGGGGGCGCACCGATTGCGTAGTATGAACTATTGACACCTCCTGGTGGCAGCAGATGTGTGCTGTTCGCCTGGTCAAAACAAGCGAGAAATGAATCCAAGGCATTACAAACAAATAGCCCTGGCCGCCCAGGAGCAAGGGGATGGGAGGACGAAATGGCCCCGGGGGGCCTGGGGCAGCCCTAGCGGAGGGAGAAATGGAAGAAGGAGGCCCCAGCGGACCGGCCCCGGCCACCGCAGTTCCTAGGGAGGAGGCCGGAGCGAGGGCCCCTCCAACAAACTTAAAACCAGCAGGCAGACCTCTGAGACAGGTGCTCCAGAATGTCTACTGGCAGGCTGTGTGGGAAAGCATTGTCATTTCTCTGTTTTGTACACACAACCTCGTTGCAACACCTTTCCGCTGTGGAACCGTCTCAGGGCCTTGTCACCTACGGGCTTGTGTGTCCCAGAAGAGAAAAGGTTGTAATTCCAGGAAAGAAGCACCTGGAGTCACCTCATTCATCCTTGTGCCTTTCCTGCTTGCACTGTTTTTAAAAAGTCACAAAGACTTTAACTTGAGCGAGGCTACAGAACGAAAAGCAAAAGCCAACCAAAGCCATTGTAGGTGGATGTCCCTGCCTACTCAAGAGTGGAAAACCGGGGCCAGTGCAGTGGCATAGTAGGTTAAGCCTCTGCCTGCAGGGCCGGCATCCCATATGGGCACCGGTTCGAGTCCCGGCTGCCCCGCTTCCAATCCAGCTCCCTCCTAATGCACCTGGGAAAGCCGCAGAAGATAGCCCAAGTGCCTGGGCCCCTGCATCCACTTGGGAGACCCTGAAGAAACTCATGGCTCCTGGCTTTGAATTGGTCCAGCTCCAGCCAAAGCTGCTATTGGGGGAGTGAACCAGCAGATGGAAGACCTCTCACTGTAACTCTGTCTGTCAAATAAATAACCTTTTAAAAAAAAAAGTGGAAAGCTACACAACACAAGGTAAGAGGCGTGGTTTGTGAGTCCCTCGGGCGGGTGGCTTCGAGGTCAGACGGGGGTGGGGGGTACGCAGACTGACTTAACCGTTCTCCTGCTGGATGGCCTGGGACACATCCCTTACCCTCCTTGGGCCTCAGTGTCCCTGGGAGTAAAGTGAGAAGACAGAATCCAAACCCGGGTGAGATCCTTAGGTGTAGGGTGATATTATGACTTTCCTGGGTCTTACGTACACTGGTCTTCATTAAAAATATTGAGAATTATGATTTACTACTGTTTTGTAGGTTGACAAGTAGAATCAAGTTTGGCTTCTATTTGTCTGTATACTAAAACAAATCAGCGTATGTCTTTTTTTTTTTTTTTTGACAGGTAGAATGGACAGTGAGAGAGAGAGTCAGAGAGAAAGGTCTTCCTTTTGCCGTTGGTTCACCCTCCAATGGCTGCCACGCCAGCGCGCTGCGGCCAGCGCACCACACTGATCCGAAGGCAGGAGCCAGGTGCTTCTCCTGGTCTCCCATGGGGTGCAGGGCCCAAGCACTTGGGCCATCCTCCACTGCACTCCCTGGCCACAGCAGAGAGCTGGCTTGGAAGAGGGGCAACCGGGACAGAATCCAGTGCCCCGACTGGGACTAGAACCCGGTGTGCCGGCACCGCAAGGTGGAGGATTAGCCTATTGAGCCGTGGCGCTGGCCATCTCTTGCTTCTTGCTAGAAGCGAAACATTCTCATGGGCCGCTGAGCATAATGGGGTCCCTAGGTGCTGTGTCGTCTGGGGCTCAGGGAGAGGTTGGCCCTGAACGGGTGGTGGCCACATCTGGGAGCCAAGAGAGGCCGCATATATCTCATAGGGGAGGAGTGGAAGGTCAGCGGCTGGCTATGGCACAACCGGTGAAGCTGCCCCTTGTGAGCCCCCTTCCCTTAACAGAACATTGGCTGGCTCCTGGCTCCTCTGCTTCCAGTCCATGCCCTGCTAATGTGCCCCGGGAGGCAGCGGGAGATGAGTACTTGGGCCCCTAGCACGAAATTCCTGGATCCTGGCTGTGGCAGCCATGTAGCGAGTGAACCAGTGAGTGGAAGATCTCTCTCCCTCTCTCCCTCTCTCTGTCTCTATGCCTCTCTCTCTGTCACTCTGCCTTCAAATAAGTAAATCAACCCTCCCCCCCCCCCAAAAAAAAAAAGGAAAGAAAAGAACAGGTTAGCTGGAGGCAAATCTGAGGTCAGATTTGCATCCAGCCATTTTTTTTTTATTTTTTTTATTTTTGACAGGCAGAGTGGACAGTGAGAGAGAGACACAGAGAGAAAGGTCTTCCTTTGCCGTTGGTTCACCCTCCAATGGCCGCCGCTGCAGCCGGCGCACCGCGCTGATCCGATGGCAGGAGCCAGGATCCAGGTGCTTTTCCTGGTCTCCCATGGGGTGCAGGGCCCAAGCACCTGGGCCATCCTCCACTGCACTCCCTGGCCACAGCAGAGAGCTGGCCTGGAAGAGGGGCAACCAGGACAGAATCCGGCGCCCTGACCGGGACTAGAACCCGGTGTGCCGGCGCCGCAACATGGAGGATTAGCCTATTGAGCCACGGCGCCGGCCCCATCCAGCCATTTTTGAGCTGTTGGGTCTCCAAGAGCAGGCTTCAGCTTTCCCTGGTGTGAATAGGATAAGAACTCTCACCAAGCCTGTGGGCTTTCTCTGCGGGCCTGGTGAGACCCTGCTCCAGAGAAGACCTGACGCCACCCGGTCTGGCCCTAGAGACTGCTTACTAAGGGGCAGCTCCTACTCTTGTTAGTATCACTCGGCTCTTAGCAGCTTTCCCAAGAGTCTGAGCAGTCTGGAGAGCGAGGTTGCCCAGCCAGAGCGGGGGCCGGAGCACCTGGGTGCTCAGCCAGGGGAGCAGGCGTCTTCCCTCCCGTGAGCATCGGGCCTAATCGGCAGCAGCACTCGCTCACTCAGAACGCGCGGCACTGCCAGCTGACACCTGCTGGTGACTGTCCCCAGCACTGGACCCAGCCGCCAAGCCTCGCCCACGCTGCGGTCTTGGGGACACCTCTGGCAAAAGCCATGGCTCTCTGTAAATTATTGAACACACCGAGTTGCTTTTTCAAGCAAGTTTTCTTATGTCCTGAGATTGCTATAAGCAAAAAACACTACAAGACTTACAGACCTGAACTTGTCATTATA
Organism: Oryctolagus cuniculus; assembly: GCF_051225735.1. Classification (NCBI taxonomy): domain Eukaryota; kingdom Metazoa; phylum Chordata; class Mammalia; order Lagomorpha; family Leporidae; genus Oryctolagus; species Oryctolagus cuniculus. The sequence continues at coordinate 48,641,848 of NC_142884.1, read as the reverse complement.
GATCATCACTAGAGAGCAGAAGTGTTCCTTTAAGTGTGTGTGTGTGTGTGTGTGTGTGCATGTGTGTATGTTAGGGCCTTTGCCTATCCCGAAGTTTCCATAACTACATCTGCTTAAGATTCTGTGGGGACCTAGAGCTCGTAGTGCAGACGCGGAAGGGGTATTTTTGCTTTACTAAAGGCTAATCACATAGGTCAGTGGCACTTCCTTGCTCAGCCGCCATGCTTTGGGCATTAATTTTAATGTTTAAATAGCAGGCGCATTTTCCAAGGGCTGCATAAAGCGGCCAGATAAGTAGAAGACAACCGGCTTGGGAAGAGCGAGTGCTCAGCGAAGCCTTTCACACAGAGAGAATGCTGAATACCTCGGCCGTTCTTCAGCATCAGAATCAGTTATGGTTGTCTGACTGATGGACAATTTTTTCCCGACCTGCTCTCTTTGCAACTGACCTCTACTGTCTAGACAGTTGCATATTATTTATACATTCATTTCAGATTTTATGGCGGCTTTTTTTTTTCCACTAAAGTTGTGCAAGTTTCATGCAGCCAAGTAACTATTGGAAATGTCCTCCTTGAAAAGCCATACATAATTGCACCAAGTGAACGCTTGCTTCCCCAGGATTGTGTCACCATTAAAATAAAAAAGAATTTTTTTTAAAAGATCATTATATGAGGTCTGAAAAAAGGAATGAGACCAGGATCCCTAGCTGTATCCCCCAGACACACACACACACACACACACACACACACAGGAACACACGCCTATCTTCAGAGCACCAGCAACAGGCCACGGAGAGAATTAGAGACAGCTAATTTCAAAGGTTCTTAATCAATTCAAGTTGATCCCATTTGTTGATTAGGGAGTCCAAATGCATTATTTGCATTCTGTTTCAAATTCAGAATTTGTTTGGAGGAGGTTCTGAGGCTGGAGAAATCTTTTACAGGGCGAACCCCTTGGGCAGAAACGGAGTTAATTTGAAAACTCTGGTAGTGTGAAGGGTTGTGAGCGCCCCACAGGAAACACCCTGAATGGCTCCTTTCAGAGTGGGGGGCTTTGGGGGTGTGTGTGTGGGGGGGGGTGTCTTTAGTAGTCACAGAGGAGCTGAAGCCTTGTCTAAAATGGCTGCGTGGAGAGCCGGATGCCCACTGCCAGCCACGCCGGGGGTGTTGTGCAGACATCACAGTGGGAGGAAGAACAGGAGAGTTCAGGGTCTCTCTTCCGCCCTGCACGTGCAGCTGGGGGCTGGTTCTGGGTGGGAATCAGGCCCCCTTCGTGCAACCCCACTGTTTGGGGTGCCTAGTCTGGGGCTCCGTGTTTTCCCAGCTGGCCTGTGGCGTTCCATCAAGGCCTGGACCTGCTAGGCTCCGGGCGATGAGTCTGGCCTGGGGCAGAGGCAATGAAGCCCAGGGCAGCTTCCCCTGGGGGAGAAAAGGCTCAGTGTAGCCAGCAGTGAGGGCACGCATCTGGAAGTCCCTCCCCTCCGATTTCACGCCCCGTTGCCTTTTGCTAGGAAAATCCCAGCCCTGCTTAGAATGGATGTGTGTGTCCTACATATCAGGAAGTCACTACTTCTTTGGGGCAAGATTATACATTAACCTATTTGCATCTCATTTGTGTCTACTGGGGAGGGGGAGGGGGAGTGGTTGATAGGCATTGTATGAAGGAGAAATGGAACTCTGACCACATTAAATATGTTCTAAATCTCTGGAACCTTCCCCTAGCCCCCAGATACATCCCCGTATACACCGCTTCCCCCTGCGAGTCACTGTGGACAGCCTAAAATTTACTCTGACCACCAATGGCCAAGCCATGTTCTGTTTATTGACCAACACCAGCATTCAGTTGTAAAACGTGCTTATCATGTGGCCAAAGTTAGTTTTGGCTGTAAAAAGAAAAAAATCACCAGGAGGACAGCATACAGTCCTCATACCCTTTCAGATGGGGAGGAAGCCGGATGTGCCTAAATACCAATCCGAAAACACACCGCTTCCTCCATTACACCCTGAACTGGCTCTTTTCAGAGGTGGTTTCTTTCTCAGCCATGATTTTATTTTCCTTTCCGCTCCTACAGTATAAGATTAATTCCCAGCGTCTGCACATGGCCGGCAGCTCAGTGCACGTGTTTACTGAGGTGTACAGCTCTCAAATAACTTGGGTGCTTCTTTCACCCACTGTTGGGAAGTATATTTAAAAGAAATTGCCTTTTATAGATTGAAATTACAAAAGTACCGATATCATGCAAAAGGCAGTTTAACTCATGCAAGCATACAAATAGGTAAATCTTAGGGAAAAAGATACCAGGGCTAATATGAATGTAAATAGGATTAGCTGCCTGCATTAGCAGTGGCTGTGAAATTTAAAGTACTTTTCCCGTTAGGTTATTCTTTAAAATACACCTATATTTCATGTGTGCATTTGTAGATATTTGGGAATATATTTTACTTTGTCTTCAGCTTGCATTTTGAAACAAGGATAGACAACCGCCCTGCCTTCTGCTTATTGGCAGCCAAAGTAGAAGGGAAATTTAACCTTGATGGTTAAGTATTTTCTGACATAAAATCGTATATCTGCAGGAAAATATGACAAAGTGTGACCAAGAACATTTAGATTCATAATGCAAAGAAATTAGAAATCTGAGAACAGGAGAGAGCTTCAAAAACTTCACAGGAAATGGAATGAAAAGCTAGGTTTATTTTGATGCAAACATGTGTGAAACCCAAGCATACAAAGGGTTTTCAGAAAGTTCACAGAAATGAATATGATGAGAAAACTCTGGAAGGATTTCAAAATTTCTTGGGCAATAGAATAAACTTATCTTTAATTCCACTTTTTCACAAAACGTCTTGATCCCCTTTTACTCCAATGTTTCACAAATAATAATAGTGTTATTATTCCCCTCTTAGGAGAAGCCTTGTTTGTCCCCAAGCGTTGGCTGGGATGTAAGTGGTCCTTGCACAGCAGGTAAAGGAAAACTACAGCCCAGGGCCAGATAGGACCTCTGCCTGTTTTTCTCCATCCCTCCAGGTAAGAATGGATTTCACATTTCAAAATAAATTTTTACATTAAAAAAATGTTTAACTAATTTGTTCACTTGAGAGGCAGAGAAACAGAAAAAACTTCCATTCACTAGTTCACTGCCCAAATGCCTGCAATGGCCAAGCCTGGGCTGGGCTAGGCTGGGGCTGGGCCAGGGCTGCAGCCAAGAACTGGTAACTCAATCCAGGTCACCCACAGGAGTAGAAGGAACCCAATCACTCAGTGGTCACTACTGCTCCTAGGCTCTGCACCAGCAGGAAGCTGGAGTCAGGAACCGGAGCCAGGCACTGAACTGAGACTCACACGAGGGACATGGACATTTCAACCACTAGGCTAAATGCCCACTTTTAGTTTTTATAGTTTTAAGTGGTTGAAAAAGAACCAAATGAAGAATATTATTTGATGACAGAAAATTGTCATATATATGAATACATGAAATAGGAATGAATATATGAATATGTAGGAAATACAAAATTCATATTTTAATATCCATAAATAAAGTTTTCTTGTCCAACTATGGGCTGCTCTTGCACAGTAATGGCAGAGTTGAGGAGTTGGAACAGCAGCCTTCTTTTTTTCAAATCATTGCATCTTGAAGTTAATTTCACTTTTTTTTTTTTTAGAAACTTAATTAACTTCAAGGAAGCACTCAAGAATGATACATCTTTTGTGAGCACTTAGACATAATTATAATACAACTCTTTGAGGACAGATGTTCTGCATGTAGAGTTAGTGCACAGTGACTCCTGTTGTTAATTTAACAATTAACATTGTTAAATTATAGGTGGCGCTGTGGCTCACTAGGCTAATCCTCGGCCTGCGGCACTGGCACTCTGGGTTCTAGTTCCAGTTGGGGCACTGGATTCTGTTCCGGTTGCTCCTCTTCCAGTCCAGCTCTCTGCTGTGGCCCAGGAAGGCAGTGGAGGATGGCCCAAGTGCTTGGGCCCCTGCACCCACATGGGAGACCAGGAGGAAGCACCTGGCTCCTGGCTTCAGATTGGTGCAATGTGCAGGCCATAGCGGCCATTTGGAGGGTGAACCAACGGAGGGAGGATCTTTCTCTCTCACTGTCTAACTCTGCCTTGTCAAAAAAAAAAAAAAAAAATAACACCTCTTATGTATGATGTCACTGATCACCTGAGGCTGTTGACATTAGTTGCCTAGGCTACTTTGAGTCAACAAACTCTATCAGTATTTAAACAAGGCCATAAGCAAAGTGGAAGTTCTCTCCTCCCTTAAGAGAAAAATACACTCTTCTTTGATGGCTACTTCTTTCCACTGGGGTCTCACCCACTGAGGTCCTTCATGTAGGATATTTTTTGCACAGTGTCTTGGCTTTTCATGGCTGAAATGCTCTCATGGCCTTTTCAGCCAGACCAGAATACCTTAAGGGCTGATTCTGAGGTCAGAGTGCTATTTAAGGCGATTATCATTCTATGAGTCTGTACAGCAACCTTCTGACCTAAGGATTGCAATATTTACTAGCTGGTCTTTCCCAGAAGTTTGCCAACCCCAGATTTTGAGGGAAAGAATCTTCATGCAATTTTCTGCTAAGACTCACAGTTAGATTGCCACAGATGGAAATCCATTTTAAGGAGCTCTTCAGGTACCTGTTAGAACCTAGATCTTGAAGATTCAGAAGCAATAGATAATAAGGCATATCAATTTGCTTTTGTTTTTTAAATTAAGCCACAACCTACAGAAGCACCCCAGCAGCCACCAGTCTGACACTGTGAGAGGAGGTGGAGGAGAGTGAGAGAAGAGCCCAGTTCTCAGGCCCACCTGCTGGGTTCAAGCCCCCAGTCTGCCACCTGAGAGATTTGTTTAATCACTCTGTGCCATCACAAAGTAAAAATGAGAGGTTACAAACTTTTTGCAAGAATTAAATGAGAGGGTCCACATGAATTGTGCAAAGCTCCTTTTTTAAAGATTTATTTATTTATTTAAAAGGGAGAGAGAGAGACAGAGAGAGAGAGAATGAATGAATGAATCTTTCATCCACTGGTTCACTCCCCAAATGACTGCAGCAGCCAGGACTGGGCCAGGTTGAAGCCAGGAACCCAGAACTCCATCCAGGTCTTTCACATGGGTGCAGGGGCCCAAGCACCGGCACTATCTTCCACTGCTTGTCCAGGTGCATTTGCAGGCAGTTGGATAAGAAGTGGAGCAGCCAGGAGTGTAGTGGCTCAGCTGTGAGGGTCTAACGTGGAAGACGTCGTGGCTGGGATTATAAATGGTTTTTCAATAATGGCAACATACTGGCATAAATCCAGAGCGTAAACATTGGATAAATGTGGCATTTTCAAAACTGTACAGTTTAACCCTTGAAGTCTTCACATCTGAGTTGGACTAGACTATTTGGGATATTTGAGTGGCCTGAATACTAGAAAAGTGCATGAAATATTTTATAGTGAGAGTAAAAAGGAGGAACTTAAGTGTTGTAGATCTTTCTCATTTTATGCTATTCGAGAAAATAAGCATGAAATTTCTAGCATCTCTACTAGAATCATTGTGGAGTTATGTGGGAAGCTGGGAGGGAAAGAGAGTAAGCGAGGGAAGGAGGGAGGGAAGAAGGGAATATCATTATATTAGACACTTACCTAAGAACTATATGAATCCCTTAAAAACTAAAAATTTAAAAACATAATGAATTTATTTATTCATTCTAAATATTAACACACTTACATATATAAAAATCAGGTTCCTCAATGGATCACCAAAACAACTAATAAATTTTATCAAGTCATTAAAAAAAAAAAGGAAGTAGCACAACAGGGATTCGAACCGGTGCTCCTATAGTAACCCACTGTACCATAACCCTGGCCCTATGAAAAGCTCCTATAGTTCTAGCTAGTCCTATTCATTCAAATAGAATGTTTGCACTTAAAACCTTATGAATTCAAAAGCAGACTTCTTTTTTTCTTTCAAAAATTTATTGATTTTATTTGAAAGATAGAGTTACAGAGAGAGAGAGAAAGTCTTCCATCTACTGGTTCACTCCCCAATTTGCTGCACCGATCTAAAGCCAGGAGCCAGGAGCTTCTTCCGGGTCCCCCACAAGGGTGCAGGGGCCCAAGGACTTGGGCCATCTTCCACTGCTTTCCCAGGCCATAGCAGAGAGCTGGATTGTAAGTGGAGCAGCTGGGACTTGAACCACTGTCCATATAGGATGCCAGCACTGCAGGCAGAGGCTTATACCTGCTATGCCACAGCGCTGGCCCCAAAAGCAAACTTGTAATATAGCAGCACCTGTTCCTCAGGACAGACGTTTTCAAAGGGGTCACATGATGCTTTGGGATCTTGTTAGCAGAGCACTTGCATGTTTAGTGAATGCCTGCTGAGGGTGAAATGCTAAAAATACACCTTCTAGGACGAATTGATCATTTTTCTTAGAGTGCGCTGAGTTGACCTCAGAGGATGGACTGGAACCAACAGAATTAGCTGGTTGGTTTCATTCAACCTAGCTTGACCTCATTAACTGTGGATACAGGAAAGGCTCTTCTGGACTGTCTTGCCCATCATTTTTGATGAACATATTGAGGCTTGGAGACTGGATGAACTTGACCAAGGCCACACAGCAAGGCAGCTATGAAGAAGCCCACATAGCAAAGGGCTATGAGGAAAACTCAGATCTTAGAACATGATGCTATTTTTTTTTAAGATTTCATTTATTTATTTGAGAGGCAGAGTTACAGACAGTGAGAAAGAGACAGAGAGAAAGTTCCTCCCTCCATTGGTTCACTCCCCAAGTGGCAGATCTGAGGCCAGGAGCCAGGAGCTTCTTCCTGGTCTCCCATGCGGGTGCAGGCACCCCAGCACTCAAGCCATCTTCTACTGCTTTCCCAGGCCACAGCAGAGAGCTGGATTGGAAGTGGAGCAGCCGGGACTAGAACCGGCACCCATATAGGATGCCAGCACCACAGGCAGAAGATTAACCTACTGCAACACAGCACTGGCCCCCATGAAGCTATTTTAACAATGAAATAGATGCATTGAACAACGTATTACTTGGAAGCATGATACTTAGCCCAATGTCCATCACATGTTAAGTACTCAGTAAATACAAGAAACATTCCTGTATGCAAATGAGTGCATGAATGAGCTACTGTAAACCTTCAAATCCTCAACACACACACACACAATGTGAGAAAGGGATTTATTCCAATGGCTAAATAAAGAAGACGATCCACAGGGAATTTTTCGTGGTAGGTCTGCGCCAGGCTCCTAGATCTGAGCATCTACAGTCGTTGCTAAAGGTCAGCTCATCATCCCTTCTTCAGGTAAGCTTATGAGTTATTAGTGATTCGTCCACACATCCTGAGTTTATGCTTTTTCCTCTACATTTTTAACTTGCTCATAATTCATATAATAGTGGTGTATTTTATGAGTCTATAAACAACCTTCTATCCTTATTGGAATAAGGTATGGTGTTCATAAACAAATAAATAAACGAATGGATATATGGATGCATAAAGAAAAAAAATGAGTAGAATAAATGGACAAGTAGTGTAAAACAGAGACAGTCATTCATTCAATCATTAATCCATTTGAAACTGACACACAGTAGGCGCTTAAAGAGTATATGTTGACAGGGTACCTGGATGAATGTCTTTTTGAAAGCTTTTCAATAGGTAAAGTTTTAGTAAAATATAACCTGACCATGAACTTGACTAAACTGTGTGCATTATTCCCACATCCTTAATTTAGAGAAGTTCTCCCTGTCTTTTCCAGTAAGTGATTTGGTGATATGAGGGCACCTCTTCCTGGAACAATTCCAGTGTATGAAAATCAGGATCCCCCAAATCAATCCCAGAGGGGTGTGTGTCACTACTCATTTATTCATGGAGTCCCTGCATCTTGGCAGGTCCAGTGCTAAATGTTGGGGTCCAAAGCCTTGTGCCTGTCCTCATGGAGTATGTAGTTTTGAGGAGCAACCGACCCTTAACAGACAATCACAAACTGTTACGATATGATTACACTTTGCAAAAGGATGTGTCACAGGGTGTATAGTAGGTGAAGACTGGTTTGACTAAATGGTGCCTTATTTAGCAGAACTTCTGTGTGGTTTAGAGGGAGGCCAGATTTAATAATATATGAGTCAGAACTTGTTCTCCTGGGGTTTAATGGTGTGTGATGTGCTTCCCACAAGTAGGACGCATGACTGCACTCCAATCACCAGCACTTGGGGGAGACGTTCCGAGGTTTCTGATCTCAGTGGAGAGCGTGTAAGACTGAGAGCCGAAGAGACCTATCTGATTTCGTTCTGCCGTGGTCCACGCAGGCCACTTTCCTAAGGCTGTGTGTATCGAGTCGAGTTCATGAGGAGGCGATGGGGAGGAGGTCACGTTTCGAGGACGTCTTGACTACATCAGATGGCTCTGTATGCTGACCTTATGTGGGGCTCATCACTTGGCCATTGTCTCAATGCGATTATGAACATTTAGCTCATAAATAACAAATAATTGATATTTTATATTTTATAAGCGTTGTTAACAGTTTATGCATGTGCCAAGAATCTAGTGAAAGCATTTTATGAGTGCCCAAACTGCATGGAGCTATGATTCCCATACTGGAAGGTGGCAGCCATGAAGGTGTCCGGCTGAGATTCCTTCGAGAAAGAACCTGCCGGCTGGCCACGGGAAGCAGTTCCCCATCAGCCTGCAGCTGGTGGCCTTCAGAATCCTCTTTTGCTTCCAGCCAAGGCCCTGCCCTTCCTGGGCAGCCCTTAGTCAATGACTAGGTCGTGGCTATTTTTTGGCCAATGTCGTTCGTGTTCTGTCTGTGGGCAGTCTTCGTTTTGGAACTCACCGTTGAGTTGGATGAGACTTTACCAGGGGACTGTCATGCTCTCCCTAACCCCACTTCTTCTCCTCTTTTCCTTTCAGAGATGTCAGATCTGCATCATTTCCCCCGGCCAATCTGTATCTTGGCACCCCATGACCCATCCCCACCCCGCCCTCTCCGAGGGTGCTTGGCCTCTCCTTGCACATAGGCTCTGCCCACTGACTTGCCTCCTACAAACGTCACAAAAGTGATGGGATGTCCCTTCCGAGATTAGGTTACGAAGGAGAGTGTCTCTGGTCTTGCTCACAGACTCCCGCTCTTTCTCCGCTGGAATCATCCAAGCTGCCACCTTGTGAGCCGCGCTCTGGAGACATCTGCACAGCAAGACACTGAGGGTAGCTTTGGCCAACAGTCAGGGGTTAGCTGAGGCCCTCAGGTCAACAGAGTGCAAGGAACTGAACCCTTTAACAACCACACGACTGATCCTGGGAGTAGATCCTCTCTCACCTGGGACCCTGGATAAGACGGTGACATCAGCTAACACTTTGGTTGCAGCCTTGTGACATACCTTGAATCAGAGTAAACTTGTGCCCATTTTCCTCGATCTGCTGAAACTGTGAGAAAATCTCCCGGGTGCATGCTAGCCCCTGTTTTTTGGGGGACCTAACTAATGCTTGGGCGAAAAAAAAAGTTGGAAGTGTAGATCCATAGAGACGGAATGGGCCATGTCAGCATTCTGAAGTGTGAAATTGGGAAGCACTGGAGTCAAGCGTAAGGGCTTCAGACTTTGGAAGAAGAGCCAGCCAAAAAGATCCAGGAGTGACGGGAGAGCTTCATCCTCCTCATCACTCTCCCCAAACTCCTCCTCACCCTCCCCCACCAGCCGTCCCCTTTCCTCCTGCTGTAGCACTTACTACACTGTTGCGTGATGGTTGATTTCATTGTCACCCTTCCCTGGATCCCATGAAAAACCCCTTGAAGACAGAGATGGTGCCTTATTCATTGTTGACTTCCTAATGTTTCACAAGATGGGTTCTTAGTAGGAACTCATTTGCTGTTTGGATAAAGGTATAACTAGAATGTTTGAACTCAGCAAAATCCAATCCAAGCTTGGTTGTTGAAACACAACTAATTCAGAAGCTCTCAAGTAACATATGTAAATTCTCTCATCAACCCTTCTAGATCTGTAAGAGAGTTACCACCATTTTCCATTTTACAATGAGAAGACCAAAACTGATACAGAAGCTAGGGGGTGGTAGGACTTGAACTTGAAAACAGGTTGTTGGGATTTTGAGGTCTCTTCCTTCCACCGGAATTAAATGTTAGGTGAAGGCTTCCTGGGCCTTCAGTCTGGGCTTAGTTTCTGCCTGGGCTTTGTTTCTGCTTCCTCTGTTTGGGGGCTGAGTGTCCAGGCTGCAGAACCTGCCTGCTGCCTCCTTCAGTCATGATTGACAAAGTCAGTCCCTTCTTGCTGGTATCCACAGGGGCACCATTAGTTCCCGGTGTGGCTGATGTTGGCTGGAATGTCTGAGTTTCACCTTGTAGGAGGGAGGACCGTGCCTGTATGCGACAGTGGTATTCTAACCATTTACCACGCTGCTTGTTTGTTGCATTTGCTTGTTTTGGCTTGATTTCAGTGTCGCGGAGACATACCCCGCCTTTTCAATTATGCCACAATCACTGGTTGAAAAGTGAAATGTTGAATAAATAAGCTGGTCATTTTTCTTCCTTTTGGATCATTCCTTTTTAAAAAAATTATTTATTCATTTGAAATTCAGAGTTACAGACAGAAAAGGAAAAAGAACGAGAGAGAGACCTTTCATCTGCTGGTTCACTCCCCAAAGCCAGAGCTTCATCTGGGCTTCCTACATGGGTGGCAGGGGTCCAAATCTTTGGGCCATCCTCTGCTGCTTTTCCCAGGCCATTAGCAGGGATCTGGATAGGAATTGGAGCAGCTGGGACTTGAACTGGTGCCCATTTGGGATGTAGGTGTCACAGGCAGTGACTTTACCTGCTATGTCACAATGCCAGCCCCAGATCATAACCATCCCTCATGGACAAGGTACTTGTGTATATATATATAGTTACAGAGAAACAATTTTGACTAACTGCTCTTTCCCTGTAAACGCAGCAAATAAAGAGTGTGACGATGACATACATGGAGGTAGCAAAGCTCCTGAAGCATCAGGATGAATTTGCTTCCCTTGTAGTATAGAATCTGCATGCTGAGGGGACATCTGGTAGTCATTGCCTATTTTTGAAATAGCCAGATAGTTGCACAATTACTGAGCAAACATTGGTCAGATGCATGCCTTCTTTTCCCAGAAGACTAGAAAAATACATGAAAATGGGCAGGAAAAGTGCCGTATCTTGATCCAGTCAAATGATTGTTGTGAATGACTTTTGATTTAAGTTACTATACAAAGCCTCTGAATAGATCACTTTTACTAAAAACTTTATTTGATTTCTGATTTATCAAATAGAAAAAAGAAAATTTATTTTTAGGGGCCATGAAATACTTTCTTAATCTGGATATGTCCTTCCATCCCTATAGGAATTAGTTTGAAGGAACTGGAGACATCAACTCAACAAATACAACCAGAATGAAGCAAGAATGCTGTTGACAGAACACCCATCAGCTCCACTTGAAAAGTGGCCACATGGTGGTGGGGCAAGTCCAAAGTCAGGAGCTGGAGCCGGCGCTGTGGCGCAGTAGGTTAATCCTCCGCCTGCGGTGCTGGCATCCCATATGGGCACAGGTTCTAGTCCCGGCTGCCCCTCTTCCAATCCTACTCTCTGCTATGGCCTGGGAAAGCAGTAGAAGGTGGCCCAAGTCTTGGGCCCCTGCACCCACATGGGAGACCGGGAAGAAGCTCCTGACTCCTGGCTTTGGATCAGCACAACTCTGGACATTGCAGCCATCTGGGGAGTGAACCAATGGAGGGAAGACCTTTCTCTCTGTCTCTCCCTGTAACTCTACCTCTCAAATAAATAAAATCTTAAAAAAAAAAAAAGAAACGAAGTCAGGGGCTTTGCATCCTAGTAGACCAGCAGCATCAGCATCCCCTGAGAGCTTGCTGGAGATGCAGGAACTCAGCCTCCATCCCGGCCCAATGGAATTACTGTCCAAGGTGTCCAGGTGATTCTTCTCCTCACTAACTTCTGAGATGGATATGGTTCCAGCCTCGCCTGGAACTTGCCACACCTACCTGAGTATTACCCATCTTTGGAATGAAGAGTTCGGTGTAGGGCAGTGTTTTCTTGAGCAGGGTCTCTCCAGCACTAGTAGCATGAGATGCTCAATGAAAAAAAAAAAAAGATTCCACAGTCAAACATGGCTCACTTTGCATACTGTTAATGAGCAATGCACCAATATACTTTAGCTTATTAAAGTGTCTGAGAAATAAAGGAATCTTTTAGATTAGCATCAACTTATTTGATCTCTAAATAATTTTTCACATAAGATTGAACATCATCCTGTGGAACAAGGGTCCCTCTGAGCATGCTCCCAAGGAAATTGTGCTTTCGAGTCCGTTCATCTCTGTGGTTCCATAAGGTATAAACTTTCTCCGTGAATTTCTGTGCGTTTCTGTGATGTGACAGGTGTTTCCTCTCAGTAATCTTTTACCAGATCCAAGCGTCTCCCTGCTCCGTTTGTTGAAGCCATTGGAAAGCTTCAACTAGAAAGCTAGGTGAAGAGAAAAATAATGTAGAGTGACCACCCACTCCCGTTTCCTGGGACTTTTTTGACTGAGAGTTCTTCATTCCAGGAAACTTCTTAGTCCCAAGCAAACCAAGACAGTTGATCATCCTAAAAATAGATCGGCCTTACAAGATTGATGAGCTGTTCAGCTTCCCTTTCCCTTACTCCCTGTCCCAACCCAGTTCCCTTCTCTATCCCTGCTCCTCAAATGATGAAAATCGCCTGGCAGTCTGGTCCAATGGAAAGGCTAACCAGAAAAAGAGCAGTCACGGAGCCTGCAAGCACAGATCACGGCTCCACCACGCGGGTTTGTCCCATTGAGCCAACCTCGTCCAAGAAGAAATTCCAAGCTTAGGATGGTGACAATGTTGAAAAAAGTTAAGATCTGCTTTGCAAAACCATTATGCATGCTAAGGGTATCAGAGATATTTCTTCATCTCCTCCAGGTCTTGAAGAAATGTAGCATCTCCCATCGTCAAGCAGTTTTAGTACTCAAGTTTCTGGGAAGGGAAATTTGGTGTAGGAAGTACAAAGACTGCCCCCACCCTTAAACATCTTTCTCCTGAGACTCTCGAATATCTGATATTTGGTTGACGAGATGCACGTATGTGTACAAACTTCCCAGTTCGTATTCTGTTGCCTTGCTACTGTCCAATCTCCGTGAAGTATACTTCTTTATGAAGGACTTGTGGAGATTCTGAGTCCTCCTTTTATCCCCTACAGTTCTAAATTCCAGCTTCGCTGCACTGTGCACTGCATTTTCATAATTTCAGTTCAACAGAAAACCTAAAAGACACCGTTATGCCCAGAAGTGGATGCCTTATTTTTTGCAAAAGCAAAAACAAGGAAGCGCATCCTTTAAATAACAATATTTTCTGATGTTAATGTCGAATTAATCCAAGAAATGAATATGTATTGATGGTATTCTTTTGGGTTTTGAAAATCCTTACAACCACATAATTAAATGAGTGCCTTTAGAAATACTGATAAAAGCCCATTGCCATTCAAATATCTATACAAGACAATGGCCCTAAGCTGTGGGCTTGGGAGATTAGTTTGGCCACGAGCCAGTGTTTATCACAATATTTCCATCTCAGCTGATAAAATTTAATCATTCTTATTTAAATAGAAATCAGAATTAATGCAGGTTTTAAAGAGAAGGAATAATAAACGCATCGCACTATCTTTATTTCTGAGCTCCTGGCATATATTGTCTATTCAGAATGGAAATGCTAGAGGTTGTTGTGTTGTTCCTCTACCTTGGACTTCCCTTCCTGAGTCCTCAAATATAATGAGCTATTGCTGCTCGAATATTTATTTCTTCGGCTCTGCTTTAAGTACCGTGCCTGCCACCCTCCTCTCCAGTGGGATAAGTGGGGCTTTGTGTGTGACAGGGTCACGACTGGAATTGGAGTCAGCAGGGCATGCTCTCGGGGCTGTTTGCAGCGATCCCTTCACACGTTCAGGCAGGGGTCCCTCGAGACCGGCAGCAGGCGGGAGCTGGGTGGGCAACTGGCTCTGCACGGGGCCCATGGGTGAGTCTGTCCCAGCACGGTCAGCCGTGATGGCCTCCTAGAGCCTGCAGGAACCCTGTGGCTCGGCTGGTCCCCCGCACTCACTTGGTGGTTGGGAAAGTGGAAGGTGCAGCGAGCAGCAGCAACTGGCTTGGGGTCCCCTAGGGAGTTCCAGGTAGGGCCACGAGGCACCCCAGGGCGCCAGCCTCCAGCCTGGGGTTCTTGAGGCTTTGTCCGATGCTTTCCACCAGGCCTAGGTGTGACAGGAACGCAGCTCATCATTTTGTTTGCCTCTGTCCATCCATTTTTGCTTCAAGCCTCAAATGGTTTATATCAAACTGAACCTGTTCAAATGAAAACACCTCCCCCATCCACGAAACAAAGCCACCAAAGAACAGAACCTCATCTCCCCTCCCCCCCCAGTATTCTTATTTCTTGGGTGGAGAGACAGAGAATCTATTTCTCTTCCTTTTTGAAATGACATTTTAGAAAATCAAATCTGTCTTATTTTTAAAAAGATTTACTTATTTATTTTGAAAGGCAGAGCAAGAGGGAGATCTTACATTTAAATATAAAAGAGAAAACACAAATTTGTCCACATGGTATTGTTTTGATAAACACTAGCTAACATTTTTTTAAAAAATAATCACAACAGATAAAGCTCATTGGCCACTTAGGATGTTCTGGTCACTATTCTAGGCACTGTATCATCACTCTTCATTTTACAAACGAAGAAACTGAGGTACAGAGGGGTCAGGCAACTCCCCCAAGCTAGGATTCTAACGCAGACAATCTAGCTTTAGGGCGCAGGACTCAACCTTGAGTCCCTGCAGCCTCCGAAATGTGGATTCATACTTCAGCCAGCACTAAAGACTTACCTGAAGCTTAAGTTTTATTTTATCCTCCTGAGTTTATGACACATCCCGTTGTTTCCACACCTACACAAGCTCTCCCAAGGAGGAATTGGGCCCCATTAAAGTCTTATGTTGTAAACAGTCAGATTTGCTAGGAGAGGCATTTTGGAATCAGTGTGACTCCATTACTTTTGACTTTGTTATGAATCTCAGTTTGGGTTAAGGGTGTATCAGACTTCAAAACATCTGGTTAGGTCATTTAAGAACCTTCCTGAGCCTTCACAACCCCTTAAGACTTCCTTTCAAATTCAGACATTTCCTCTGTCACCACACTCCTACAAATGTTTTGAGAAACAATGCTGTATTCATTTGGGAACATGGACAGAAGGCCTTCTGGTCTCTGGTACCAATGAGAAAAAGATGGTTCACACCCAGAGAATTTCACAACTAAACCTTCGATTTTTAAAAGCTGGAATTTTTTTTGTAGTAGTAGTTTTTGGTAGCCATCCATCACTTTTATTTATTTCCTTTTACTTTTAACTAGTTCTTGAAATCCTAAGCTCTGATTATAATCATTAATAATCTACTCTCCGCACCAGCGGGAGTGCTTGAGAAAATACTGTTTTGGGAGTTAGGGGAAAAAAAGATCCAAAAGGATCCAGCTTGGAATGGCGATATCCCCTCAGGCCTTAAGGTGCAAACAGGATGGATGGCTACAACTTGAGGCTGACTGGCTATTTTGATCACAGACGCTATGCTTGCATTTTGAGAATACGTGCGTTGAAGGGCTGGGCACTGCTCATAGGTGACCTGGCGCCTGGCCTCTATAAGGGACAGTCCCCAAAGCAACAGGATCCGTCAGTTGGCCTGCACTGTTGGCATCCAGTCTTCCTGCACCCGCTGTGAGGACGCTGTCCCCACTCTGACTCCATAATGCTGGCCTGCGTCCTTTGGGACCCCTGGCAGCCAGGTCACCACAGTCTCCCTACTGACTGACCGTACATGGTTTCTACTTTTTCACTCTTACACACAGAGCTGTGGTGGACACTCTGGGGGTACACGTCTCTCTATGCACACATGCAAGGTTTTCTCTGGGTTGGCCACCTGGACGGACACTGCTACACATCATCGACTTTATCTGGTCCCTCCAAATTGTTCCCCAAAGGGATTGCATCAGTTTATATTCTCATGAGCAATGCAAGAACGGGTCCCCATTTCCTCTTCTCATCAACGCATGGCCTTATGGTCTCTTTAACCTGATACCCTTAGCTCTCATTTTAGTCTTCTCTTGAACTGATGTTTTGCACAAAATAATTCAACTGAGAAACTGGTTAGGGAGGGAAACAGTCGTCAATTTCCATTGGGCAATGACTTACGATTGGGTCCTGACCCAACAGTCAATCAGGTAGAGAAAGAAGCTGCGGCAGCATGACATTGGGGGCTGTTCCAGCTTCGCTGTTTAGATGTTCAAGGTCGGCTTCCGAAGTCCGCCCCATCAGGACACAGAGAGGGAGGTTTTCACGGAGATCCCAGCATTCTGCCAGCTCTCTGCCTTCCCCAGCCCGAGCACCAGAGAAACAGAGCTGAGCCCCAAACAGGCGAAGAGCAGAGAGGGTCTGGGCCTCGGGGGACCGGCCCTCGAGACCTGGGCTTTGTGTGCTGTCTCATCTCCCAGTCTACCTACCCAAGTGCGTTTCCTTGACTATCATTTTGGGGGCAGAATTTCCTTGTTCCTTACTTGTGATTGCTGCATGGGTGCCTGATTGGCTTCCCTGTGTCTCTTGGTGCTGCAGAAAATCACGTTGGCCACATCCATCGCCAGTGTCCGACTTCCCCAGCTAGAACCTTGCGCTCGGAGCCTTTGAGAAAGTTCCTTCTGCCCCACCTCTCCTTTGTAGCGTTTCTCGGCCTCTCCCCTCACTAATACAGGCCCTTGAGCTCCTGCCCAGGCCCTTGTTCTGTAGTTTCCACTTCTCAGCCGTCTGCCCTTTCCATATCTCCATCCTTCTCCCATCTGCCAATCTAGACTCTCCAGCTACTGGTTCCAGTCCTCGCCTGAACTCCAGTGCTGTGTGATTGTTGCTGTGTTGCTTTACCTCTCTGGATCCCATGAGTACATCTGTACGATGCAGGAATTGGATTGGATCGGGGCCCCATATCCTAATGCAGGGTTCAGAAACACACACACACAGATAGCACTGCTACATTTGCTTGTATGTCAAATACTATCTAACCATATTCTCCACCTCCCTTTGGAAACATAGTTGGCTTTCATTTTTTGCTGAAACACATTGCCCTCTCTATCTAGTTTTCCTGTGAAAGATAGAGACAGAGGAATGAGAAGTAGGTCACGTTTCTCTTTGTTATCAGGACAATAGCGCAGGTATGATGATACACAGCCAAGGACACCAGCATCTGTGCTGGGAGGCAATAGAGAGCGGTGAGGACTGTGCTAAACTGGAAGGCAGGGCACGCGCTCACAAAGGGAAGGTGATTCCTGTTGTGCAGCCAGGGTTGACACACCCCGGCTCCTTCAACCCCAGCAGAACTTGGGCTTTCAGACCTTTAGTACAAAACCTCCCGTGGTTTTATTTGATTGTTGAAACATTCATATCTAATTCCAATTGGAACATTTAAAAAAAAAATTCACTACAGCAGTGAGCACAGTGCAGCAGCCCTAACAAAAGTGGCGTATGGGCCAACGTTGGCTTATGGGACACCAGTTCGCTTCTGCAGCGTAAGAGTCACTGCACATTCCCGGTAAATAATTCAGCACCTCTTAATCACGTCTTCACTCCGTGGATTTGCAGCACTTACGCATTCGATTTATTCTAACCCAGCAATCGTTCCGTTTATTGCCTTGCAGTTTCTCCAGTGGTTTCGTCTCCAGCTTGGATCTCATTATCTGGATGGGGAGCTCCTCAGGGGCCAGCCACACACAGGGCCAGGGCTCTTGAGGGAGGATTGCCAGATGGGCAGGTCATGGTCCCTGCCCAGGAAGGGAAGAGATGGAGAAGTCCCCCACTGACCTTGGGCAGAGTCCCTGCGAACATATGGCATGGAACACAGAGCTCGTTGCTCCCCCAGGGTCTCTGAGCTACCCAGGCGTCATTTCCACCCCCTGTGCACCTCCCAAGACTCAGTGTCATTGTCCCTTGCCCAGACCACTGCAGAAGTCCTCTAACTTGACCCCTTCCCCCAGAGCTTCTCGGGTCCCCTGCAGCAGCCAGAGTGAGCTGATGATGTTATGATCGCCAACTTGAAGGCTTTTAAGGACTTCTCAGTATTTTAGGGTAAACCCCAATCCTTCCTGGACCCTAAGAAGACCCAGATGGTTTGATCCCCCATCCCCCTTGGCTTTCTCCATCTCTTGTCTTCCACTTTCTCTTCCTCCCCGTCATGGTGCCTCTGCATGTATTATCCTCTCTGTTTGACCTTGCCCTTAAAATCCTTCTCGTCCTTCAGATCCAGACATGAGCTTGGTTTGTGTGGCAGCCTTTCCTGAGCCCTGGGCCAGGCCAGGCTTCCAGGGTTCTGTAGGCTCTAGCAGGGGTGTGGCGCTTTTTCTTTACCATGTGTTTCTAGCAAACTTCCCCAAGCCTGGCACCAAGTAGGTACTGTGTGAATGAAGGCAGGAAGGGCGTGGTTTCAGACATCACAGACAAGGTGTCTTCAGTTTGTTGAAAATGGAAAACTATGGAGGGTTTTCAGCTTTCACTCCAAAATAAACATATCAATTAATTCCATTTTCCCACAATATTTTTGAATCTCTGCATATAGCTTCTTCCTTAGAGTTTAAAAGCAGGCGGGTTAAGTGTGTGTATGCCCAGAACTGTATCCCGTATCTGGTGAGTTTTTGATCGAGCATTCTGGTACTAAGTACCCCAGAACCGTGGAAAGGTGGGCTGCATTTCAGTTTTGTGGGTGCAGCATTTGGAAGGCATCCTACTGCCTGAGCCCAGGCTACCCCGAGCACGGTCCCACAGCACTGACGTTCCCGGGGAGCTTGTTAGAGTGTAAGCTTCCTGAGGACAGGCATCTTTGTGTTCAGTTCACTCTTGTATCCTCAGTGCCTGAAATGACGCCTGGTGCACGGAAGATGTTGAGCTTGTATTTGAATGAGGGCCTGATTGAAGGGGAGAAAGCTGACGAGCAGATGAAGGGAGAAGGGATGAGCGTTGAGTATGCTTTCAAAGGCGTGTCCCACAATGAACTGTTTCCCCAAGGGCACAAGGCTCCCGAGGTGGGGCTGAGGGCACCGCCGCCACTCCCACAAAAGAGAACAGGCGCAGGTGCTCACCTGGCACAACAGGCAGAGTTTTACCTTTGAAGGATTCAGGGAGACACCTGGACTTCTTCCTTCGTCCTTGTCCTCACCTGGCCGGGGACGTGGATGAGCCCCCCATCTGGGGATGCTACACAAACCAGTCTGTTTACAGTGGTCCTGTCCCTGCCAACCTCAGCACTGATTACATCACTTGATTGCCACCCGCCGCCATTATTGATTGCCACTAGCATACTTCCAGTCCCTTGGTCCTTGCCAAGGTCCAGGCCCACATCTGGTACTGCCAAGTGCCTGGGATCAATTCCCACCTCTGCTTCCACTCCGGCTTCCTGCTAATGAGCCTGGGAGGCAGCCGATGATCCCGAGTTTACATCTCTGCTGCCCACGTGGGAGAGCGGATGGAGTTCCTGGCTCCTGGTTTGGCTTAGTATAGGCAGCCTTGGTTGTTGAAAGCATTTGATAATGAACCAGTGATGGAAGGTCTCTCTCTCTCTCTCTCTCTCTCTCTCTCTGCCTTTCAAAAAATAAATATGTCTTTAAAAAGACATAACTGCTGAATGGGGGTTATGGAACGTAGTATATTGTTTGGTAAACTCTCTATCACCATGATGAAATGATACTAGGTAACATTTAGTAGCATTAACTTAGAATTAGGCACTGTTCCAAGAAATTTATCGAAAGTGACTCATTTTACCATCATATCAGCCCCGTGGAGAGCTGCCATCACCCTTGCGTCCTACAGATGACCACCTGAGGCTCTGAGAGATCAAGCAAGGTCATCCAAGGTCACAGAGAGAGTAAATGGCAAAGCTGGGATTCAAACTCCTGTACTCAGGCTCCCAGCGCGATTGATCTCCAGCTCCTACTACGTGGCCTCTTCAGTCTGCAGCTTATTAAATGCATCCATTCTGAACATCTGTAAGCACCTGCTCTAACCGAAGCCCTGCGTGCAGGGATCCAAAGACAAAAACAGCAGCGCCGCGACCTCGTGCCGTAGTTCAGGAAGTGCTGTCCCGGAGGCCAGGGGACCCGCGTGTCTTCTTCAATGACCCGCAGCTGGAAACAGAGTCTGGACCAGGACCTGCACGCCCTGCTCACAGGCCCAGGGCTACTTCCACCCTAATGCACTTGCTTAAAACACTCGGGCAGGTCAGACACACAGACGTGGGACCGGGATGCCACCGGCGGGCGGAACCTACGCGGCTGCTCTGTCATGAGCTAAACGCCCCTGGGCGACGTTGCCATCTCGTCCCTGAGCGTTCCCGGAGCGAGGGGGCCGTGTGCCGGCCTGGTCCGTGTGTCTTCCTCACTGGCCCTCGGAGTCCCCAGGGAGCTGGTAACACGTTGGCGTGGGGGGTGGGGTGGGGCGTGTTCCTGGCAGAGCCAGCGGCTCTCCGAGGGTCTCAGCGGAAGAGCGAGGCGGAGGAGCGCTGGGCTGTCCTGAGGCATCGGTTTTCCGCTGTCCTGTTTTGCAGCGTTCAGGTCCCGGGCTGCTCCGGGCTGCTCCGGGCGGGTCTCCAGCCGTGTCGTTTGGGCTGGCGCTGGAATGACATCACCTGCCCTCCTGGGTCTCCTGCGTGCAGACCGCAAGTCATGGGACTTCTCAGCCGGCGTCATCATGTGAGCCAGTTCCCATGGTGAATCTGCTTCTGCACGTCTGCGGAGAAAACCCGTCCTGTTTCCCCAACACAGGGAGTGTGTTGTTTAGAAGACGAAAGAAAGCAGCTTGCGGGGTTCACAACTAAATCAGCCCTGCTTTCCATTCGGGAGAAAGGACTGTCCCACACCTCATCTATGCAGCGCAAGATCTTGTTTCCCAGTTTATGCAAAAAAAGAAAGAAAAAAACAAAAACAAAAACAAAAAACAACCTCTGGGTCTACGTTTGGCCTTCTTATAGATTTCCTTGCCCGCTGCAAAAATCGCCCTTTTGTAATGAACTCTCATTAAAATGCCCGGTTAGCGACATCGATAAGTTTATCCTTCGGAGAAGGAGACCGTGCTGGGGCTATAATGACACGCTCCTTCGGTGTTCTTAAGGCATTGATTAACCCTCACCTGCCACAAATCATTAGCAAATGGATTGCTATTTTCTGATAGTTTCGGAAGGAGGGTAAGTTTTAGTACATAATCATTGGCTGCCTTCCCAGGGGGAAAACCAGATCGGAGTGGCGCTGTAACGCCACATGGGTTTGTTTTTTCGCGGGTGTATTTAGGAAGGAATGGAAATTGCATTCCAAGCAGCTAATTATAGGATAAGCGTGCCTGCTTAACCAGGCAGTGAGCATGTTAGCTCTCCACAGAGCCATCACATTATATATATATTTTCTGTTCTCTGGATAATTAACAGGATCAAAATATTACTGTCAGATTCGAGGGGAAAATTAACACATTATCTTAATTGTCTTTTCTGCTCAGGTACGAGACATTACCATTTCAAAAAGGACTTGTCTAATACACTGGAATTTTAAACTGCAGCTCCTGAAGATGCCCTTAATCCCTTTCCAAACTTTGATCTACTATTGTGATATTTTGGGACCCTAACGTCTCCATTTCTCTTTGGAACGATTTGAAAATGGCTGCAGAGGGTGCCTTAGTGCAGCGCTGGCTTGTGTTGTCCCATAAGAGCTGACTGCTCCATTGTCTGAAATTTTGCAAAATGGTCTGGACAAAGCTATTATTACAAAGTGAACCTTACACACCTACAGTTCAACAAGTGAGACTAAGAAAAAGGTGCTAAATTCTCAAAACTCACCACTTCCTGATGATTTCACTGTCCTCTGTGCTGTTGTGGTTATTTAGCTATTTTATATACGTGGTGGCAATTCTTTGTGCTGAGGGGCTAACACTTGCCCCCTCCCCAGCCTTCTATCAGTGACAGTCATGGTGGCGGTATTTGCACCACGGAAATTGGCAAACAGTACAAATCGAGCATTCAGGGACAGCCCAGACCAGGGGTTGGCAAGCTGTCGCCTCCAGCCTGGGCTCCTGTTTTAGTAAATAAAGTTTGCTGGAACTGTGTTTTGCATATTGCCTGTGCCCACTTCAGCTCTAACAGCAGACTGGAGCAGTTCCTACAGAGACTCTGTGCTCCGTGGCCAAACACACTCTCCGGCTGCTTACTGCAAAGCTGCTGCCCTTGGTCTAGATCAAGAAGGTGACAGAGAAGACGCTGAAAAGGCGCACGGAGGTTTTCAGGGTTTCCCGTGGGCAGCCTTTACGTTTGCTATCGCCTGCTTTATATTGTCCTTGGGCCAGCATCGTTGGCACCACCTGGGAGCATGCTGGAAACAAGTACACAGTCACAGGTCCTTCCCAGGCCTCCTCAGCTGGAATCCACATTCGATTAGCAGCCCAGGTGATTCCTATGGTGGGGCAAGTGCTGTTCTGGCAACACTTTTCACACAGCAGGAAATCAAGGCCCAGAAAGCTCAGTGGCCTGTCCGATGTCACCCAGGTGAAGTGCTAATCCAGTGCCAGCCAGAACCGAGTTCTGAGCGCGGCCCCTGGATCCTGCTACCTTCCCAACACACCTGCCGACTCATGCCCCGGAACAAAATCACGGAGGTGGGCTCTCAGGGATCTCCCGGGCTGAGGTAGCATGGAAGGCCACAGTTTTTTTATTTATTTGAAAGTCAGGAAGAGAGAGAGAGAGATCTCTTCCATTGACTGGTTCACTCCCCAAATGGCTGCAAGAGCCCAGGCTGGGCCAGGTCAAAGCCAGGAGCCAGCGATGTTGTCTGGGTCTCCCATGTGGGTGGCAGAGGCTCAAGCACTTGGGCCATCTTCCCCTCCATTTCCCAAGCCAGTAACAAGGAGCTGGGAAGAAGTCGGGCAGCCAAGACACAAAGGGGTGCCCATGCCCACATGGGATGCTGGGGTCACAGGTGGCAGCTTTACCTGTTCTGCCACCACACCAGCCCCAGGAGAAATGTTTTAAAATAAGACCTGAAAATAAAAAAAAAATTCCCAGTGTCTCTAAAAAGATCATCTCTTCCACTCTCCACAGCAAGAAATACGGAGTTCGACTCCCAAGCCCTTACTGACACACACCTGGCGGGCGTTCCATCAGTCCCAGGCATCGGTCAGTCTTGTCTTGTTTATGTAAGGCTAATGCAGGATTCTATGGATCTTTGTCATCAACCTCATCACCACAGAGACAGTGGTAATCAAGAGATACTTCCACAAGCCAGCCATGGTCTTCACCCTTCTCGGAGCTGGCGTGGTACAGCACCACTGTGAAGCCTCACCCGTATTTCCTTCCATGTTGACATCAGAAATGACACACATGGTTAACAGATTTTCCACATGCTTTTCTCCTTGGCTGACATGTCCCCCCTCCATCAGAGCGAAGGCTGTGTTCACACAGAGTGCTGGTGACTGCTCGGAGGGCGTGAGCCGCCACGAGAGCACAGCATGACAGTTTATACAAATATCCTGACGCTTTTTCCTTATCCTCCCCCTCCCTTAAATTCCCATTTTTATTTTTTTCTTTGAGCTGAAAATTAATATTTTCTTTGTGGACATGCGCTATCCCGGCATGCCTCGGAGCTCACTCAACCAGCTTGTTAGCATTTCCTTCTTAATTGGATCTCTTTCTCCCGTACCCATGTGGAATTCTCCTGCCACAGTTTCCAACGGCCCTAACGTCAAAAAGGCAAGAGAAAAGACTTTCTCCCCAAATTACACAGTGCAACGGATCGCTTGGCTTAGTAGGATAACCACCACCATTCAGACTTGGACGGATGCTATTCGGGAGGCCAGGTCTACGGAGTTCCAATTTTCTGGGTAATTTGGGCAAACAGCCCCCCATCCTTTGTCCCAGTCAGTTGGCTGGTTGTGGCTGTTTGGTTCAGACCCAGAGGGGTTCTGGCTGCTTCCGAAGTCCAGGGAAATAAATGCTGTTGTTTCCTTTGGAACAACATTAAAGTTGGAAAGATTTTTATTACGTGCAATTTTCCCACTGATAACATGTTACTTCCTGGACATCCTGGAAGGAAGATTTTACTATATGGACAGAGGCGATATCATTTTTGTAGTTTGTGGCCTCAGAATTCTGTGTCATAATTGTGTCAAACATATTTCTAAAAAGTGCTACAGCAAGTGGAGGGGACTGGTGAAGTGCCTCCTAGTTCTTTGGATAATTCGAAGTGGCATCGGCTGACCCAAAGCTCTATCAACACCCACCCAGATCCTGTGGGATTCTGAGTGGTCCTGGGGATGCAGCTGGCTGTGGGATCACTCCCTCTATCAGTGCTATACTTCCACTCGGGGCTAGATCTTCTCTCGCCTTTGCTGTCATTCCGATGCCCACTTCTTCCCAACATTACCCTGGGCATTTGTTTCTTGATGGTCCTCCGGTCCTGGGTTCCCAGGGGACCTAGTTACTAAAAGATAGACTTGTGAGTTCTTGTGTTGCCCACGCTGATCCACTCCTGCTGAGAGTCCGAGAGGGCTGTGGGCCTCCTCTGATGCCCGGGGCATGGCATACCCAAGGAACAGCCCTGGACTATGGAAATTCTCCCGACCCCACCCCAGTCCCAGGATCTGGCAAATATCTCATGGCTCACCTGTGTTTAGAAGCTGTAGAAAGAGGTGAAATTAGAAACGCCACCTTCAAATCTTGGTTTGAGGGCCGTGCTGTTTGATTTTGGGAGAGTGGCTTCATTTCTCCACATCGGCTTCCCCATCTCAAAGTGGAAGGCATTGGCTTAGGTCTGGTTAACTCCAAAGGATGAATCCTTTTAAAGCGGGGATTATCATACACCCCAAATTCGACGCTGGCTTTCCCCACCTCTGAAAAGATTCAGATGGTTACACCTTAGTAAGATCTAGCACACTAGTGACCAGTCAAAAAACCTGGGCCCTACTCGCCCATGGCATACGGGAAGTGGCTGGTTCTTTCCTCTCTGGGAGAATGTTTTTGTCTGCTTCTGTGAATATATAAACACTTCTAAAGAGAAAATTCCAACTCTAGTTTGCCCCTTTGTGGGCCAATCTTTTGAACTGCAAATATATGAGCAGAGAGTCTTTATGCATTCAACTTACTCTGTGCATGTTTGTTTGACTGGGAAAATAGAAGGTAAGGGACTATTTACAGATATCTTTGAGAATAATGTAAGTACACACGGGGGCCAGGAATAATAGGTTAACATCACAGAAAACGTAGGCTGGCTATGAACTTCCCAGCAGTTTGCATGATTCAGCTATGAAGTCGTCTCCCATAGGAAGGGCTTTGATCATCTGCACTTGAGACATTTTCAACTTCATTGGATTTTTGAAAAATCTCTTGGAGTGATCTTTGCAAAACCAAGAGAATAGATGGTTGACTAAGAGCTCTTTTTTTGCATTAATTTCCTTCTCTTTCCCCCTCCTCTTGCTAATTTTGTTGAAGACTCATTTCAATGAAGTGTAACAAAGAATCCATTCAGGATTTTAGAGTGCTAATGGTGTGTAAGTGTGTGCATGCATGTGTGTGTGTGTGTGTGTATGTGTCTTGTAGGGTGTTAAATAAGCATAATCCAATAGTGCTGGCTCCTGTGTGAACTGAAAATGTTTGTCTTAGTCCTACTGACTCCTAAGTGCATGTAACTTGCTTATCGCCAATGCAGACTTCCTTGAATACTCTATTTTCATTATTCTGCTTCCATGTCTATTTTAAAATAGACACAGAAAAAAAATCACCAAAAATCTGTGCAGTTTAAATAGTTGTGATAAGATAAACACCCTAACAATCACTACTCAGATCAATATAAGGGGTCTTCAAAAATTTTATGAAAATCGCATATTATGAAAACATTGCTGGGGCTGGGGCTGTGGCATAGCGGGTAAATCCACCGCCTGCAGTGCAGGCATCCCATAGATACCCGCTATGCCACAGCACTGGACCCTGTTTTAGTTTTTTAATTAACATTTTGATTCTATCATTTCCCCCATATAATAGAAACAGTGCTTTCCCAGTGGCACGGTTTTTATGAAAGGTGGGATGGGTGGGCATTTGGCATCATGGTTAAGATTCTACTTGGGATGTCCTCAACCCGTATCACAGTGCCTGGGTTATCCATTTCCAAATCCAGCACTGCTAATGTGCGCCCTGCCAGGCAGCAGGCGGTGGATGGCTCAAGGACTTGAGCCCCTGCCACCCGCGTGGGAGACCCAGATGGAGTTCCAGGCTCCTGGCTTCAACCTGGCCCATTCCCAACTATAGGAGGCATTTGGGAAGTGAACCAACAGATGGAAGAGCTCTCTCGTGTGTGTGTGTGTGTCTTTCTGTTGTCTCTTTGCCTTTGAAATAAGTAAAGAAATTTTTAAAAATGTAAAGTGGGGTAAAGCTTTGTCTTTTTCCTATATTTGCTGGTATTCAGGGTGATGAATCAGCCCTCTATCATCCCGAAGCTGATCACAATCAATGTTCTTTCAGAATATCATTATGTATTGTCTCTGGAAAAAATAGAAAGAAATCAAACATGAGAAGAAAGCAAGCAAGGAAGAAAGAAGGAAAAGGGAGAAGGAGGGAGGGAGACAGAAAGCAAAGAAATATATATATATATACACATACACATATATGTATTATATGTACATATATGTGTTATATATGTATATATATAAAGTACAGGATCTGAATATGAAAAATATAAAACACCAATCCAATTTTAAAAATAGATAGCTATTTCATATTAATGGACTTTCAATTGTTTTGTATCAATATTGATTTATTAACTGTAATAAATGACATCATAGGAAACGTACCGGTGGGGACTGGCCGGGGTCCGTTGTGTTGGGAGGGCCCGATCCCCAGGGTGGAGTGTGGGACAGTGCTGTGGAACTCAAGGCCTGGAGCCTGCAGGCCCTTAGTGATGAGGGACTCCTCCATTGTCCTGGGAGAGGGGTGTTATAAAGGCCTGGGATCGGCCCCTCCCAGCCTCTCTGTTCGTGGTTCAAGACGTGCCCACTTGTCCTGGCACGCTCTCCACCACTGCCACCTGGCATCTGCCATGGGTTCTCCACCAGGACTGGGTCACACAGACAGAACTGCGAGCTAAATAGACTTCTCTCTTAAGTGGCTGTCAGGAAGCATTGTGATGGTAGCGCAGGACTGACCAATGCAGGATCTCGCTGGTGTGAGATGGCAGTAGTAAGATGGACTGGGAGAGGAGAAAACAAGAACTCTTGGGGCTGGCACCTAGGTTCATTTGGCTAATCCTCTGCCTGCACCACCAGCACCCCAGGTTCTAGTCCCGGTTGCTCCTCTTCCAGTCCAGCTCTCTGCTGTGGCCCGGGAAGGCAGTGGAGGATGGCCCAAGTGCTTGGGACCCTGCACCCGCATGGGAGACCAGGAAGAAGCACCTGGCTCCTGGCTTCGGATCGGTGCAATTCTGGCCGTTGCGGCCATTTGGGGAGTGAACCAACAGAAGGAAGACCTTTCTCTCTGTCTCTCTCACTGTCTGTAAGTCTACCTGTCAAATAAAAACAACAACAACAAAAAAAAAAAACAAAAACAAACAAAAAAAAAAAAACAGGAACTCCAGCTTTTCTAGAAACTAAAACTATTCTAAAATGAGATGGTGATTTACAAAATGCCTTTATGAACTCGGAAATTAAACATAATTGATGGGATCATTTCATTACAACTCCTATCTTTTTTGAGCTTACACCGTCCCATGTCCAAAGTCCTTTTTTTTTTTTTAAGATTTACTTTATTTATTCGAAAGAGAGAGTTACAGAGAAAGGTAGAGAGATCTTCCATCTGTTGATTCACTCCCCAAATGGCTGGAACAGCCAGGGCTGGGCCAGGCTGTAGCAATGAAGAGTTTCATCCAGGTCTCTCACAGGGGTACAGAGGCCCAACACTTGGGCCATCCTCAGCTGCTTCCCTAGGCGCATTAGCAGGGAGCTGGATCAGAAGTGAAGCAGCTGAGGCTCAAACCGGAGCCCATATGGGATGCCGGTGCTGCAGGCAGCGGCTTTACCCCCTCCATCACAATGCCGCCCCTGGAAAGTGTTCTTGAAGTATAAAGTTAGTATTGGTTTGTTCCTTGCTTTGGTTTTCATTCTTATAGGTATTTTTATCATCTGTATGTTGGATATTCATGCCTCTTTATTTTAAAACCTTTAGCTCTTTCTTCATTCCTTTTTTTTTTTTTTGATTTATGTATCTTAAGATACAATCCAACATATTTATTCATACTTGCATTTCTTCTGGTTTAATTTTCTGCTCTGTTGTCTCATTTTCAAGTTTCTTTAATTTTGATTTATATTGTCCTTTTACATCCTTTATTGACTTTTTAAGTGGAGGTTTATGGTTTTGACTCCTTTTGTGAGTGTATTTTTTTTGGCAAGTTTCATTGCCTTTTAGAAGGCTGTTCTGCACCCTTCCTCTTTTGTTCTGAAAATAATTTGGCTTGGGATTTATCCTAGTATTTATCTGTTGCTCATTTTAAAAAAATGATTATTTGAAAGGCAGAGTTACAGGGGGAGAGAGAGCTAGAAAGAGAGAGTGAGAGAGAGAGGCTGAAGCCAGGAGCCAGGAGCTCCATCTGGGTCTCCCACGTGGGTGGCAGGTGCCTACGTTGCTCATTTTTATATAAAAATTAGCTTTCCTGAACACTTTAAGATTTATTTTTTCTTTAAAAGCCAGAATGACAGAAGACATTGCTTCCTCTTCACTCGCTGACTGAAGTACTTGTTGGTACTTAATCTTTGTTTAACAGGAAAGCATTAGTGAGAATGCCAGGGCTTCATTGTTTGTTTCTTCTCTTCATTTCTGCAATAGATGTATCTCTTTGGCATAATGATGTGCTGACAGTAGGTGCTCAATACATAAGACATGGTGTCTATCATCAAGGCCCTTACCACTATAGACAGCAAAACTAACCACCATGCTATAGCTGGAGGTCATAAAAAGAAACCCATCAACTCGAAACAAGACCAGATTTTGCTCCACAGGGCTGGCTGCCAATGGCAGCCAAGGGTGACCTGCTGGAATGATCCATTCTGATGGTTAGAATCGCTTGTCCTGGTGCCACTCAGTTGATCCCATGACCACCATCACACTGGCATCACAGGCCTGCATCTCCCTGTAGCCTGTACTGTGTGTGAACACCAGCAGGTGGGATCGGGCAGCTATGTTTACATGGAGCAGTACCAGATGTGTAACCAAAGGGAACGAAACCAGGGTCAAGTCCAAGGAGACAGTGAGGTCATCCACTGCCATTCCGGCATCTGCTGCCTGGGCTCCCTGTGAGGAGTGGCTCTCAAACTTCAACTCACTCTGGGGCCAAGAGCGCCTGAACTCATCAGCGTTACAGCTTTCTGGTTTTATAACAAACACGGCTGACTCTAAATATCTTAACACATTGTAAGCTCCTTAACAAAAATATAATTAAAATAAATTTCTCCTGATTTGGGGGGTTTAAAAAGACTTTGCAGGCTTACCTGCAAAGGAAGTTCAATTCCTTTTAACAGGTGAAGAAATGCAAGCTCAAATACGTTAAAGGATTTGCCCAAGGTTACATGGGAGTAAGACGCTGGGCCAAGGTCAGGTCCAAGAGTCTAGATGTTCCAGTCCTGTGATTTTTCCATTTGCAGCATGCAGAATTCAGTCCTTTAAGACACATTAAGAAAAGGCCGCTGACCATTCATTTCGCCACGAGCACAAACCCATTTGAATGTAATAGCCTCTGATGCTCCTCAGAGGGCCTTTCTGAAAGTGGGTCCTTAGACCCTCGAGATTCTTGCGAGTCTATATGAATCTGATTTTTCTTTCCGAAGGGAATTGACTGATGCCGGCTATAAAAGTCAAGCAGACTGATGTTGAGGTAGGCTGTCTCAACACGCAGTGGACGGGGGACTATCCAGAGTGGGTTATATTTTTATGTACCCTGTGCATAATAGCATTTTTCTTTATTTCATTCTCATGTGACAGTAGGCATTTTATCTTCCTGAAAATGTTTTGTTTTCTTTTTTTTATAGAAAACTTTTATTTAATAAATACAAATTTTGAAAGTACAACTTCTGGATTATAGCAGTTTTCCCCCATAACCTCCCTCCCACCAACAAATCATCCTATCTCCTACTCCCTCTCCCATCCCATTCTTCATTAAGATTCATTTTTAATTATCTTTATATACAGCAGATCAACTCTATACTAAGTAAAGATTCCAAAATGTTTTGTTTTCATTCTTTTGGCACAACTAATTAGAATGAGAAGAAACAATAAATTCCTTTAATTCATCCATTTCCACTTCCCCTGCCTCAAAAAGTGCTATTTTCTCCAACTACATTAATGCTAGTCTGAGGCCCCCAGTATTATTACTGGCGAGAGAATGAAGTGTGGCAAGCTCATCAAAACTCCCAAGGAAGGGAAATCATGGAGCTCTTTTGTTTTCACCAAAAAAGCTTTTGAAATCAAGTTCCTATGCACTTGAGAACTTTTGCTTGAGCCTAGTATTTGGTCTCTCTCTATTCCAAAGCAATGGAGGTTTCCTTACAGAGTAGCCAGGGAGCCAGGGTATTAAATTCTGACCTGGGACCTTTGGGGTAATGAGCTGTCTTAACTGATCTCAAATATCAGAGAGGAATCAGTACCAAGGCTGTTAGCACCCTTGCATGTGGCCGGCATTCCGTTGGACGGCATTATCCGTGTCCTGTCTAAGGTCAAGGTGAGCAGGCTGCTTATCACTTATCTTACAGATGGCACTACTGAGGTTCAGGGATGTCACACTTACCCAGGCTTACTCAGCCGTTCCGAGACAGGGCTCAACTTTGAGTCTCACCTTTTCTGTAGGAAGTGCCCTCTACAATATACACCCCGCAAAAAAAGGTTAGCTGTGCTCCACAGGAAACAAGCAAGATCATTTTAGAAACTCCCAAGGCAAGGCGCGGAGTAGCTGGCTCCATGGTGACGAAGACATTTTTCTCTTGTATGTTTCATTGATGTCACTGCTCATGGGAAGCAGGAAGTCCTGGCCGATGCAGTGCCTGTCACACCTATCTAACACTTGTTAATCTCCCTTTTTGTTAAAGAGACAGCGGCAGCCTCAAGCACAGAGCTTTGGGCAAGCAATTATATTCAACTAGAATTTAATAGTATTGTTGTTTTTATGCTTGTATTTTATGGTGAATTTCTTTTTATTTCAAGTGGTATAATTTTCTATTTATGGGTGAGATACGAAAGTTTCATTTTCAAATACATCTTTCTAGATTTTTTTTAAAAATGAGTCAATGTCACCGGCGCCACGTCTCACTAGGCTAATCCTCCACCTGCGGCACTGGCACACCGGGTTCTAGTCCTGGTCAGGGTGCCGGATTCTGTCCTGATTGCTCCTTTTCCAGTCCAGCTCTCTGCTGTGGCCCGGAAGTGCAGTGGAGGATGGCCCAAGTGCTTGGGCCCTGCACCCGTGTGCGAGATCAGGAGGAAGCACCTGGCTCCTGGCTTTGGATTGGGGCAGCATGCCAGCCATAGCGGCCACTTGGGGGGTGAACCAACAGAAAAGGAAGACCTTTCTCGCTGTCTCTCTCTCTCACTAACTCTGCCTGTCAAAAAAAAAAATGAGTCAATGTCCTTTTTATTTAATTTTAAAAATATTAGAAAACCTTTTGATGAACAACAATCATCGCTATTTGTGGAGTGCAGTGGGACTTTTAATACATGTATACAATGTCATTACTTTATGATTGGAGACTTGGAGTTCCTCAAGTGAGTACATTTCAACAAAAATGTTACATAAGTAACAGTAGGGGACATAGGCTGATAGAGAAACTCAGTAACTCCAAGCACCAGTAACTACAAAGGTACTTTAAACATTCACGGAGATAAGTTTATTTTAGTGCAAAATTTTTTGAGAACAACGCATTTGAGAAAGTCTTCAAAAAGTTCATGGAAATGTGTATTATGAAATAATTATGCCTGGAACATGCTAAGGGCTGAAAGTGAGGCACGGGCAGAAGGTGGTAAAGTCTCTATGCTCATGGGGTCACTTCTGAAAGTGGGGATTAGGAGGACTTCCGGTAGGAGGAGGCAGGCTTCAAGGAGGAGCTAGCCCTTGATTAAGTGAGAACCAGGGCGGGCGCCGCGGCTCACTAGGCTAATCCTCCGCCTAGCGGCGCCGGCACACCGGGTTCTAGTCCCGGTCGGGGCGCCGGATTCTGTCCCGGTTGCCCCTCTTCCAGGCCAGCCCTCTGCTGTGGCCAGGGAGTGCAGTGGAGGATGGCCCAGGTGCTTGGGCCCTGCACCCCATGGGAGACCAGGAAAAGCACCTGGCTCCTGGCTCCTGCCATCGGATCAGCGCGGTGCGCCGGCCGCAGCGCGCAGGCCGCGGCGGCCATTGGAGGGTGAACCAACGGCAAAGGAAGACCTTTCTCTCTGTCTCTCTCTCTCACTGTCCACTCTGCCTGTCAAAAAAAAAAAAAAAAAAAAAAAAAAAAAAGTGAGAACCAGGATGGGAGAAGCAGAGAGGTATTCCCACCAGTGGAGGAGCACAACCTGATTTTGGGGCAGCCAGCTAGTGTCCAGGTTGGTTTTTCCTTTCAGTGTCTTGTAATTTTTGGTCATGAAGACTTCATCTTCAGGGGAGGGGCTTTATGTGTAGAATCTTGTGTTGTTGCTTTGGGCTTTTCCCCCCCTTCTACTATGTTTGTATTTTCCAGGTGTCCCTGGGGAGTATTTTTAATTTGAAACCACTCAACCTGTGGTTCCAAGCTGAACCCCAACCAGAATCAAAGCAGTCTTGCAGTTATGAATTCTCCTGGGAGAGATTTATGTGTTTTTCTACCAGAGGCCAGATCTACACAGTACCTTTGTATACTGGAGAGAAGATTTCCCTGTCCATTCGGCACTGGAGATGTAGCTGTTTGAGGATCCTGGCTTTTGTTACATGTACACATAAAGACTTGACTCCTATTCCTGTAATGTTGTTAAAGCCCAAGCTCTCTGTTGCCCAATTTGGCAACACGGATCCCCTCCTGGGACAGCTGCAGCATCAATTCTCATATAACCCTCAAGACTTCAAGTGTTTCTTTGTTTTAAGCCTTTGGGGATTTCCTATTATTTTTATTTTTTTGCAATAGCTTTACATGCAAAAGGATGTTCATGATACGTCATCTAGTGCTCCTAGAGGCTTTGCAACTAGAGCTTCTTCAGATTAAACAAAATATTCCCAGAAATGAAGGTCTGTAAAGGAAATTGCAAGCCCTCCTTTCGCTAGCCATACAGACCCTGCAGGGA
Source organism: Oryctolagus cuniculus (assembly GCF_051225735.1). Classification (NCBI taxonomy): domain Eukaryota; kingdom Metazoa; phylum Chordata; class Mammalia; order Lagomorpha; family Leporidae; genus Oryctolagus; species Oryctolagus cuniculus. The sequence goes on along the minus strand of NC_142884.1, from coordinate 48,608,450 downwards.
TGTGGTGGAGGTTTCTCAGAGAACAGTCATTGTGAGGAGCGTCCTCAAGAATGAAGAAGAAAGAATAGAAAACCCTGTATCTTCCTTCCAGAAGGAGACGTAGGTCAGGGTGGTCCAGGCAGCTGCGCCCTGTGAGGGAACAATGACACCAGTGGCAGGACATCCTCTTATGTGATGCATGGCTTCTTTTTCTTGAATTATGGAAGAATAATGCAATAGAGAGAAGGATATTTCATTTTAATCTTTTACATCTGTTCGGAAGGTACGAAAGGATAAAATAAGATAAAGTAGTACTCTCCTGAGAAGTGCATATTTTCAAAGGCTTTTGGCATTAATGCGCTTATTAATTGTCATAGATTGTCACTGTCATCAAAAGAATATTGTGTAATATATAGTGGTCTTTAGGACTCAGAGAGAGAGAATTTCAAGTTTCTCTCTTAACATGAGCCACTTAAAATGAAAAACAAAGACCATTAAATCCTGTTCATCTGTAGAGGATCCTAAAAATAGTTTATTGGGGCTCTTAATTCACCCTGAAAAATGCCGTAATTATTGAAAGTGCCCAAGCTGTTAACTCGAAAACAACATATGCCACATTTACATAATGATTTGCATATAATTTCCATGTAATTCCTTTAATGTCAAAATGTACAGTTACATTTCCAACCCCTCTGCCTTTTACAATCCCATGCCCTTCCTGGCCCTGCTGTGTTAAACTGGAATATCTTACTTACTGGAAGCTGTTTCTGAAAGGGTTTCCAAGAGGTGGCTGATGGGTGTAGTATGTTATCTCGGTCAAAAGAGATTTGGCTAACGATGCTTATTTTTCCCAACTTGATCGGTTGTAGTGACTGTCTACCTTGTGACAGAATGGACACCAGCCATTCAGATCCACTGAAGACATCATGTTCATTTTATAGATGCGGACGGTGAGGCTCAGAAACTTTCTGCCAGTTTGAGTCCTGGCTGCTCCACTTCCAACCCAGCTCTCTGCTAATGGACCTGGGAAAGCAGTGGAGGATGGCCCAAGTCCTTGGGCCCCTGCACCTGCATGGGAGACCAGGAAGAAGCTCCTGGCTCCTGGCTTCGGATCGGCGCAGCTCCGGCTGTCGTGGCCACCTGGGGAGTGAAACAGTGAATGGAAGACCTCTCTCTACCTCTCTCTGTAACTCTTTCAAATAAATAAAATAAATCTTAAAAAAAAAAAAAAAAAAAAAAAAAACGATGCCTGTTAAATGTCCACAACAAGAGTTTTGATGAATTCAAACCATTCCCAAACTCCAGCACCACGTTGGAGACCCTGCAGCATTTTTTATCAGAAGAATGCCCCTTTCCTCCACTCACCTCTTCTCCCCTTTCTCTCCCCGTCCTCCCTGCCTCCCGCTTTGCCTCTTGCTTCCCCTCCCTAATCTCAGCCCCTTTGTCCTTGCTCCAGGTCTAGATTCCTGGTTTGCCTGGTGGGCCTGCAGAATGGTCCCTCCAGAGGTCCAGAGTGAAGTTGTGAGACCCAAGGTTCTGTAAGCACTGAGCACAGCCCAGACACCGCTTAGCTCACAACACAGACAGGTGCACCAGCGGGGGACAATTCCCTTTTCTTTGGGCTGTATGTTTTCACAAGTAAAGGAGTAAAGAGAAGGAAGGGGGCCAGTATGGGGGCCCTCCCCACATGCCCACAGAGCCCGGACAGTCTGGCTGCGAGAGGAGGCTGTGCAATGAGACAAACCTTAAGGCTTCCTTATCTGGTAGAAAACCAGCAGAAAACGCAGCTCATGGGCCCTGCAGCAGTGCGGTGGCGACCTCCACCCACTCCGGTTCCTGAGCGTCTCTGTGGATTTCTGCGCTGGAGAAATCTTGCTCTCTAGGTGGGACCAGAGCTAAGCCTGGTATATTCCCTTCTGGAAACAGCCATCCTGGACAAGCCTGGGACTGTCACCAGGCCCCTTGTATGAGAGGGGCACATGGAGAGAGGCAGGAAGAGAGACTCGTCTAGAATCCAATAGGTTTCTGACTGTAGTCAATGATAGTAGCTATGTTTACCAGGTGTTAGCAAGTTCCACGCACTGTGTTTAGAGCTTTGTCAGTATTAGCCCATTTAACCCCTACAGCAGCACTTTGAGGGGTAGGTTCCATGAATATGCCCACTGTGCAGATCAAGGGCTGAGTCCCGGGGAGGCTATGTGTCTTACCCTAGGTCGCATGGAGTAAGGTCAGACTGCGGGAACTGAGTCTGTAATCAATACAGAGATAGAGAGCTGCAGGATTCCATTCCCAGCTGGGCTTGAGGGCGTGTGTGTGTGTGTGTGTGTGTGCACGTGCATGCTTGGACGCCTGTGTGCACCTACATGAGCGTGGGGTATGCCTAAGATTGTGTGTGTGTGTCCTCCTTGTATATGTAGAGAACACAAGGGCACTTTAAAATGACCATAGAAAAAGGAAATTAAAAGACAAGTTTATTTTTGTCCAAAAGTCCTTTGCAACTGTATATACTTGTAGTTATTAAGAGTATAGACCGGGGTCTGTGCTGTGGTGTAGTGGGTAAAGCTGCCGCTTGAAGTGTCAGCATCCCGTATGGGTGCTGGTTCGAGCCCCAGCTGCTCCACTTCTGATCTAGCTCTCTGCTATAGCCTGAGAAAGCAGTAGAAGATGGCCCAAGTCCTTGGGCCCCTGCACCCATGTGAGAGACCCGAAAGAAGCTCCTGGCTTCAGATCGGCACAGCTCTGACCACTGTGGCGATCCGGGGAGTGAACCAGTGGATGGAAGACCTCTCTCTCTCTCTCTGTCTCTCGTTCTCTGTGTAACTCTGACTTTCAAATAAATAAATAAATCTTTAAAAAGTAAAAAAGATTATAGACAGGGGCCAATGTTGTGGTGCAGTAGGTAAAACCACTGCTTGAGATACTGGCATCCCCTATAAGAGCTCTGGTTAAAGTCCTGGCTGCTCTGCTTCTGATCCAGCTTCCTGCAAATGCGTCTGGGAGGGCAGTAGACGATGGCCCAAGTACCAGGGCCTCTGCCACCCATGCGGACCTGGATGGAGTTCCTGGCTCCTGGTTTCAGCCTGGTCCAACTTTGGCTATTGCAGCCTTTTTTTAAAAAAAAAAAAAAAAAAAAAAAGATTTGTTTATTTATTTGAAATGGTTATACAGAGAGAGAAGGAGAGAGAGAGAGAGAGAGAGAGAGAGAGAGAGAGGTTTTCCATCCACTGGTTCACTCCCCAATTGGCCACAATGGCCGGAGCTGCGCTGATCAGGAGCCAGGAGCTTCTTCCTGAGTTTCTTCTCACTCCCATGAAAATGCAGGGGCCTAAGCACTTGGGCTTCTTCTACTGCTTTTCCAGGCCACAGCAGAGGGCTGGACTGGAATTGGAGCAGCCGGGACTTTATCCGGCCAGCGCCCATATGGGATGCGGGCACTGCAGGCATCAGCTTTACCCACTATGCCACAGCGCCGGCCCCTGTTACAGCCTTGTAGAGAGTGAATGAATTGTTGGAAGTTCTCACTCTGCCTGTCTTCTCTCTCTTGCTGTCACGCTGCCTTTCAAGTAAATAAATAAGTCTAAAGAAAGAAAGAAACAGAGAGAGAGAGAGAGAGAGAGAAGAGTGCAGATCAGAGGTGCAGTACAGAGCGAGGTGGCCTGGGTCCACATCCCAGCACTGCTGTCTCGTTCCGTGTGGTCTGTGCACCTCAGTTTCCTCGTGTGTCCATTAGGGGTCTCAGCACCTATGGAAGAGGATCGGGAGCATTTCAGAGGGTGCTGTGAGCAACTCCCTAAGGAGACACACCCACCCGCTGCAGAAAGTGTGACCGGTAGTCTGAGCTTATCATTCAGTCTCAGTGATCCCAGGTGTGCTCTGATGGCAGTAGTGCTAGCAGCATGCACGGGGTGCTGTGCTGTGAATCCACTCCTGCTACAGTTCTCCCAGCTCCACTGCGGAGGTGAGTATGGTTCGGTCTAACACAGAGGCCAGCGCTGGGGTAGGGCGGAGAAGCCAGCCGTGGCCTCCTGCCTCCCGTCTCACACACTCGCGTGGCTTCAGCAGTCAGCACACTCAGTCCCGGACACGGAGGTTTTTCTTTTTCCAAATTGAGAATCACGTCCATCTGCGGTTCCTGCAACGTTGGTCACGGGGTCGCTTTTAAATGGAGACCCCTTGCAGGTTTTTAATGGCCACTATCTCTTTGAACATTCGGAATTTGTAGGGAAAATACTTTCCAACTCTGATTCATCCCAAATTCAATATTCTGTTTCCTTTTTTTAGCTTCCCCAGCAATGAAAAGTTCGGCCACGTTATAAAACCTCAGTAACTTTATGAAACATCTGAAAGCCCGGTGGAAGTTTCCTGGGGCTCCCTGTGCTGTGTTATGTTATCTTTGGAATAACTTTGAAGCCCCACCGGTGTAAGAGAAGCCGTTATTATGTCATGGAGCTGATTAGCATGCCTGTGGGAAACATTAATTCATGCTGACATCATAGCTGGCTTTGCAATCAATCAGTTTGTTCTGCTCCTTTTATCCCCTCCCCCCTTCACCCTCACTCCCACCTCCCACCCCCACCCCCCACCCCCCCCACCCCCGACAAAGCTCCTAATGCAAAGGTGCTGGGCTGACTTTCCGAGGAGAATGGAACATGGAGGGACGCCCTGGGCTGGGGCTGGGCCCTCGCCATGGCAGCCGGGAGAGGCAGGAGCAGGAGAGGGCTGCTGGCCCTTTGATTTGCCTTGCAAGGTTTTGATTTAGTTGACATTCAGACTCTTGATATATAAAACTTTGTAACTTGGTAGTCCGCACGGCTGCCTGAATCCATTCGGTTCCGGTCATTTATGATTAGGCTGATTGCCGGTGGCTCCGGCGTTGCCATCACATTCCAAACTGTCTTGTTCTTCCGCACAAAAGTGCATCTCATTGACAAAGGAAGCTGTAAAGAGGAGACATGGCGACTCCTATTATCTCAAATTGTTAATATTTAACATGCATTAAAGAGCTATCTTGCCGTTCGCCACGTACAATTAATTTAATCGCCAAGGCACTGTTAAATATCTATCAGAAATGCGAATTTTTTTTTCACGATGTATTAATCTGGTAATGATGTCTTTCCTTTTACCTTTCGATTTAGTACTTTTATTTTATGTTGCACGGAGTGTTCTCTTGGGAGCAGGGAGAACTCACAGCAAGTGTTTGTCAGAATCTAAGGGCACTCATTTGGGGGGGGCGGGGTAGAGTTCAGGGCCTTGGGTTTAAGACAATGTGGGCTCATCTGCTCCCTTCTGGGCACACGTGGCCTGCTGTCCCTCCTGGCTGTCACCTCTAGACCTAGAGCGCTCAGGAAATTGGGATGAGCATTCCTCTGTGTCAATTTTTGTCTGGGAAGATGGATTCTGCAGTCCGTGATGAAACTGCGGGAGGGAGTCTTTAATTTTAGTTGCATACATAGATGGCTGAGCTTTCCGACGTGGGGACCACGAACGCTCAGGGCTAAACCCTAAAGCTCCGCGCGTGCTCTCTCCTCAGGATGCGCGTCATCCTCACAACTTGTTCAGGCTCTGTCTTTGCCCACCAGACTTAGGCTACACCAAGACAAGGAGCTAATCTCCATCCTCAGCGTTGAATCCCCAGGGCTGGGCACATGGTAGGTGGGATGACTTCAGAGATGTGGGTGGCAGGAGGCCACAGGGGGATGCTGTTACCATCCCAAAGCTGACAAGGACAAAGGGAAGGCGTGAAATTGCCAGAGCCAAGGAGACCTGGAGACTGGGAGGAGGGGACTGTGGCCAGAGCGAGCCGAAAGCCCTGCCTAGGACCATGGCACATAAAAGGCAGGGGGCGGAGATGAGGGATTATAACCTCAACCCCTCTCTCCTCCAGCTCTCCAATACCCTCACAGCGCCTCCCATTGACCAAACTCAAGCTCTATCAAGCTGGCAGGGCAGCCTACATGATCTTAGGGCTTAGTGTTCCAGGCAAAGAAGGGTAAAGGTGGATCTGGGGTGGGCCAGGGGTGCTGCCCAGGCCATAGTCAATCGGAAGGAAGCAGGAGAGGCTGAACCACCAGCCCTGCCAGCACAGAACCCCTGTGCTCACAGAGGAGCCTCGCAGGGAGTCCTCACTGCTCTCTGCAACATTGATAGCAACCTTAGGAGCACAGTGCCGCTTCCCCAGCAGGTTAGGAGCAAGGCACTGGGCAAGGGGCGGGAAAGGCTTGTTAAGAAATTGATACAGTTGTAGCAAGTGGGGCAGAGTAGGGTCACTGAGTACCAGGACAGCTGCAGCAACCCTGAGAATGGCACTGTTTGAAAAATCACTGTGGTCCTCCTAGCTTGCTTAGGTGATCCATATCCGCTCTGGCAACAGGCAGGGACTCACGAAGGTACGACCAAAACTTCATGCAAAACGCAATTAGAAGAAGACGCGTTTATTTTGGTACAAAAAAAGTTTGAGATCGAAGCAAGAAGGGGTCTTCAAAAAGTTCATGGCAAATGCATATCATGAAAAATTATACATGGATTTCGATCTTTTTCATCATTTATTGTATTTGAGAGAGGCGGGTGGAGAATGAAAGAGAGCGAGCAAGCTACTCCCCAAATGCCCACAACAGTTAAGGTGGACCAGACGGAAGCCAGGAATTCTATCCAGGTTTCCCAAGTGGCTGGCAGAGACCCAAGTACTTGGGCCACCACCTGCTGCCTCCCATGGTACACATAGGCAGGAAACTGGCTCAGGACTCAACCCTGACACTCCAGTGTTGGAAATGGGGGCCCAAGCAGTGACTTCCCCTGCCTAGCCACATACCTGCCCTGCACTGCCCTGCATTTCAGAAATGTTAAAGCCAAAACCGTATCTTTTAATTCCATTTTTCAGAAACTTTTTGAAGTTCCCCGGGCTACCTCTGAAGTTTTTCTGATGAGAATCGCACACACTGAAGACTGCAGTTTGGGCGAGAAGTCCGCTGAATGTTTTGAAGATCAGCGCCGCGTGGGTGCAGCACTGTTGTAAACACGTGGACTCCACAACATGATGGAGGATGAGAAGTGGGCTTGTGCGTCCCCAGAGCACCCCTTCATCCCCTCCTCTGACCCGGCGGGAAGATCCTCTTCAACCCCCGACAGCCAGGGTTGCCCGAAGGCAGGACTGGGTGACGTTAGGAGGTGCCGAGTGCACCTAGAAGTGCTTGAACAAGCAACCCTGGAGATTCCCTCCCACTCTGAGGCTGTATGTTTTCGTGCTGTGGTTATTTAGTTCTCATGACCTCCCTGTGGAATGGTACCTGCGCCATTTCACCCAGCAGGATGCAAGTTCCGGGAAGTCAGTTATCTGTAGCTGAACAGGGAGAGGCCACGTACTGAGCACCTTCTGTGTGCCAGGGACTGTGTGTAGGCCTCGGGTGCATAAAGATGTGCAGATCCAGTGCCTGTGTGTCCTTATGAAGACACAGCCATGCATTCAAATAATCCAAGTCATCTTTGGAGAAAGTCCTAAGCGGGGCCTAGGTCACATGCATTGGGAATGGAGAGGAGGCGACTTCATCAGAGTGAGGTTTGTACTGGTTTGAGAACAGCTGAGGATTTCCCTGGCAGGTGAGGGGTGAGACACTTGAAGCAGAGAGAACCTAAGTGTGCAAACACCTGGAGGGGTCATGGGTGTGTTTTCAGTCACCTGCAAGAAATCAGTGTGGCTCGATCCTAAGAAAGGACGAGGAGCAAGCAGAGACTACCGAAGCTCAGAGAAGTCAAGTAGCTCGTCCCAGGTCGCACAGCACATGGAGCGAGGAGTTGAAGTCAGGCCCACTCATCATCCCAGGGCTCTTGCCGCTGGGTAACCGGTAAAGCAGGACTTGGGGTCGGACAGCGCACAGTGTTAACCCAGCTCGCCCCTGGTGACCCTGTTGGACCGCCGCAGACTTCCAGTTAATATGTATTATTCAAGCCCCAAATACTGAGTGCCAAATCTGTGGGGAGCACAGATGTTTAAAAAATTCAGGAGTTATCATTGTGAGAGTGAGACTTCCGCGAAAGCAACTGCTATAGACATCCCCCTTCCCACCTGAACTGCTGCTGAGTCGTGCTCTGTCGGCTCTCTTTTCTTCCTCTGGTCCAGACTAGGTTCTTCCTTATTTATTTGGATCAATTTTCAAAAAATTTCCCCCTCTGTGCATGCCCCATCCTCATGGCCAACTCCTGACTCCCCGCTGAGGCCCCCTCGCTGATGCCCTTCTGACCTGCCACACACATCCCTGTCGTCTATGCATCTGCTCGAATGCATTGTGCAGAATTTTGCAGGCTGTAATCAGGTGGTTTTGGGCTACAAATCTCATTCTGCTAGCTCTGAGCAGCACTCTATAATCAAACACCCTACTCTTTCTGCATCAAAATATGTGACTATTCACACCTTCAGTCTCAGGTTAAATTTGAACAAGTGAGGCTGGCGCTGTGGCACAGCAGGTAATGAGGCACCGGCATCCCATATGGGCACCAGTTTGAGAGCCGGCTACTCTGCTGCTAATCCAGCTCCCTGCTAATGCATCTGGGAAAGCAGCAGGATGGCCCATGTGGGTGGGGCCCCTGCATCCACGTAGGAGACCCAGAAGAAGCTCCTGGCACCTGGCTTTGATCTGACCCAGCCCTGGCCATTGTCCATTTTGAGGCATGAACCAATGGAAGGAAGGGCTTGCTCTGTCTCTGTAACACTGCCTTTGAAATAAATAAATAAATCTTTAAGGAAATTTTTTGAAGAAGTGGGTGCCAAATTTACGAAAAATTCAGATGTTTTCTTGTTTTAAAATTGCAGGTAAGAGACTATGCACTGTGGCACATTTTCTCCCTCTATTCTCCTCTGACTGACACCTCAGCAGAGCCAACTCTGCCAATGCAAACAATGCCTCAAGAGAGGGCCTTCCTAGTGACTCCTGTGGACATTTTGAGGATGTCTCCCGGGTGGATACTCTGAGGTAGGGGTGCCCTGTGGTCCTAGGATTTCCGTGTCGTTGATTTCACTGACTGCTGCCAGGTTCATCGCCTGGATAGCTGTAGTAATTAAACTCCCACCAGCAATTCATGGGAGTTAGGCCGACTGTCTCATTTTCTAATAGCCTCACCATTATTTAGATTATCCAGTTGTCTACTTTTTTGTGCAATTTAAATACACTGCATCCACAATCTTTTTTTAATATTCATTTCCCTGCTTACTAGTTATCATTTGTTAATTATTCTTATTTCCCCTACAACTACTTATACTCTTGTAATTTACCAACTGTCTATCTATCTTTTTTTTTAAAGATTTATTTATTTGAAAGTCAAAGTTACAGTGAGAGAAAGAGAGAGAGGAAAAAAAAAACAAAACTTCCATCCTCTGGTTCACTCCCCAAATGGCCACAACAAATAGACCTGGGCCAGTCCAAAGCCAGGAGTCAGGAGCTTCTTCCAGGTCTCCCATGTGGGTGCAGGGGCCCAAGCACTTGTGCTATCCTCTGCTACTTTCTCAGGCACATTAGCAGGAAGCTGGATCAGAAGTGGAACGGCCGGGACTCGAACTGGTGCCCATATGGGATGCTGGCACAGCAGGCTGCGGCTTATCCTGCTGTACCACAGTCCCAGCCCCCCATCTATCTTTATATCATTTGTTCTTTGGGGTTTTGACTACATAATCATTTTCCACTTTATGGTAATAAATACATTGAGCTTAATTGTTTACCATATTTTTAAGTTTTATTAATCACAGATTTCTCTTTTTTTATTGTTTCAACCATTTTTTATTTACAGGATATGAATATCTTCAAAAAGATATATTCCTTCATTTAGTCAATGGTAAAATGCCTTATCAAACAGAAACAAAGCCTAAACATCATCACTTATATTTAAAGAGATACAGATCATTAAAAGCATTTGAACACAGAACACAAAATGTAGGTTTTATTTAAGCAGTTACATGAATGAGGCTGTTTTTAAGTTTCTTCACTGGCAACCCCATTTTAGCCATTGAACAAATTGTACTTAAATTAGCAGTAGTAAAAATGTAAAAATTCAAATTTAAACATGAAATATGGAACAACACATTCACCTAATAAATCTGTTATTTGCATATGGTGCAAGGTTGTGATAAACGTTTTTTTCCCAGATTGAGTCAATTTCTCCATTTATTAAATGTGCTTTCCCTACACACTGGTGATACAATTCCTGTTAAATAGCAGTGAAATAGAAAATCCTGCTAGGATGATCACAGGAGTGATATTGAATATACAGATTTATTTTGGGAGATTTTACATTTTTATATTGCTAAGTGACTCAATCCATGAATATGGTATGTCTCTCCCTGAATTCAGGTTATCTTTTATACCTTTAAAGAATAATTTTCTGGGGCCAGAACTGTGGCCTACTAGGTAAAGCCGCTGCCTGCAATGCCAGCATCCCATATGGGAGCCAGTTCAAGTCCCAGTTGCTGCACTTCCGATCCAGCTCTCTGCTATGGCCTGGGAAAGCAGTAGAAGATGGCCCAACTGCTTGGACCCTGCACCTGCAGGGGAGACCTGGAAGAAGCTCCTGGTGCAGCTCCGACCATTGTGGCCAACTGGGGAGTGAACCAGCAGATGGAAGACCTCTCTCTATCTCTGCCACTACTTCTCTCTCTGTGTAACTCTAACTTTCAAATAAATAAATAGCTCCTTAAAAAATAAGAATTTCTTTCCTCTGTTTTTTCTTAATGGCCTTTTGCATTTTTTCTGCTTAATATTTTTGCTTGCTATTATAAGGAGTAACTTACCTTTTCTATTTTTTTAAAGGTTTATTTATTTGTTAGAAAAACAGTTACAGAGGTCTTCCATCCACTTGTTCACTCCTCAAATGGCTGCAAAGGCCAGAGCTGGGCCAATCCGAAGGCAGGAGCCAATAGCTTCTTCTGGGTCTCCCATGTGGGTACAGGGGCCCAAGCATTTGAGTCATCTTCCACTACTTTCCCACGCATATTAGCAAGGAGTTGCATTGGAAGAACAGCAGCCAGGACTCAAACTGGTGCCCATATGGGATGCTGGTACCATAGATGATAGCTTTATCCACTACATCACAGCACCAGCCCCATCCTTTTCTTATCACTTTATGGTTTTTGGTTGCTAGTATAATGGTCCTGTTGGTTTATACTTGTCCTAAATAGGAATACATTCAAATTTCCTAATTGAGTGTGTTTTGATTTCAAGTTTTGTGTATGTGTGTGTGGTTTCATTTATCTCTCTTCATCTATTTGAAAGGCAGGGGCTGGGGTTGCTGATCTTTATTTCCATTCACCCTCCCAGCCGCTAAAGTAAGATGAACTTCATTTTACAGACAAAGCAGCTGAGGACTAGACTTCATCCCAAGTGCAGTTTGCATTCATTCCTTCGAATTCTTCACCTCTAATTGTGCTCATTCCATTTGCCACGTATCTGTGACATTTCATCCACTGAGACATAGACACAGAGCGTATTTCCTTGGCCTTGATTCTCAGGTTTTTTTTTTTTAAGTTTATTATTTATTTATTTGAAAGGCACAGCACACGCATTAGAAAGGGGGAGGGAGAGAGAGAGAGGGAGGGAGAGAGAGAGAAAGAGAGAGAGAGAGAGAGATCCTCTGCTGGTTAATTTCTCAAATACCTACAACAGCCAGGGATGGGCCAGGTAGAAAGTAAGAGTCTGAAACTCCATCTGGGTCTCCCACATGGGTGGTGAGGATCCAAGCACTGAAGCCTTCACCTGCTGCCTCCCAGGATGCATTAGCGGGGAGCTGGGTCAGAGGTGAAGCGTGGCCGGGACTCGCGCTGGTGCTATTTTATGGGATGCAGGTGGCAGCTTTATCTACTGCACCGCAGCACCCACCCCAGCTCTGTGCTTCATACGTGATTTGCTTTGTCCGTGGCACATTATCCAACACGATGGAAGCTGAGGCTTGGCATTGCGTAGTGCACCTGCCTGAATGCTTCTGCTTACTCTTGCACTTTTCAGACGTGACCACAAGAAGGGCGATCCCAGCGGGCCAGCATCCCAAGGAGGAAGGTGAAGCTCCTGTGGAGCGGAGCTGCCCCAGCCAAGCCCAGTGCAGAGCAGAGCTTCCGGTCTGAGCTGCAGATTCGTGGCTTTGAATCCACGCTTGCTGGTCTAAAGCAGACGTGGAAAGTCATTCGTCACACAGCAGTAGCTGGCTCTCACACATCTCAAAAACCCGGCTGGGAAGTGGAGTGGTGGAGCTGAAATTCGAATCCAGATCTTCAAATGCACTTGCTTATACGGAGACTTCAGCAAATTCATGGAAAGTGCACAGGATGAAAACCTATGCATGGATTCTGAAACAAATTTGGATCCAAATACTTTTTTCTGAAATTCTATTTCCATGAACTTTCTGAAGTTCTCTCTTAGTTTCACACACTTCAACCAGGCTAATTTGCTTTTCAAGCAGAAACACCTTGACTTGGGTGTGGAAACAACTCAGGACCGAGCCTTCTGTGGGCGGGCCCACGTCCTGCTCCTCTTGGGTCTGACAGTGTCTAAGTCGGTACCCTCCCCATGGTCCACACCCGGAAAATGTTTATCAAATCCACCCAAGACAAAAGCATCAGAAAGAGAGCTTTAGCCCTTTAGCTTCCTCTTCCAATTTCTGGTTATAAAAAATAAAATCCAAAAGGAAGCTGTCATACATATGGTCAGTGGAAGCCAGCATCTAAAAATAGTCACAAAGAGCGCCGGGTCGTCGCTGTCTGTCTCCGACATCTGTCCATATGCGGCCATTTCCTCTCTGAAGATAGATCAAACCCCATAAAATGCATCATTTATATGCCACTCCCCATTAGGAAACAGCATGGAGACCATTAATGAGAAGCAAAGGCTAAAGGAAGACTTCGCCGAGTGGGTTTCAGGCCGACTGTGGCGAAAATGCCCAGCCCTCTGGGAATCCCGCACATGAAAAGGAGCAAACATCATGCCCGCCTCCCTGCGGGCCCCCCACCCTCAGCCCCGTCCCCGCTTCCCCTGCCACCGCAACAGCTTGAGGTAGCGGATTTGTAAAAACCCACACAGCGAGCTTTCTCCTCCGGGTTTTTCATCTCAGAAGTCCGACAGTGCCGATGAAGGTAGCTGTGACATTTGCAATTTCCCATGCATCAGCCCACTCCATTTTCCTTCCTGGTGCTGCTGCCATGGTACAGTAAACCTCCAGCGCTGACAGTAATTATAGCCGGAATAAAACGGGGAGAGTCACAGGAACAAAGCAGCGCTGTAATTGCCTTTTCATTATTTGCTAACAGTTAGTTACTCAGTCACAGGGAAGAATTACACAGTAATTGGCTGACAACGGGGAAGCGAACGCCGAAGCCCACCACTATGATATTTTTGCTTGTTGAGCTTTAGACCTTTTATTCATATTTTGATTAAACAGCTGGAGCATTAAACTGACATGTGAATGTATCCTTGGTCAAATTCTGATGCGTTTGTTTCTACCCCATTCTAAATGTCGAATTGAAACTCGCACCTACGGTGCACCCGTAAATACTGTAGTCTATTGCCTTTCAAATGCATTCCTCCTCTTTGCCCCAGCTCATAAAGAAAGCACCAAGGCGGTGATAGCACAGACAACTTTTAACAAATCAATTTTTAGTTGGATGTTTCAAAGAGAAAAAATGGGAAACCACACGGTGCCTTTTTTTCTGCGTTCAGACTCTCCTGTGCTCTAACTTCCTAACCCAAAGATCTTTGCAGGTCAACCCTTAGGAAGCATCTAGTGTTGCTTTCTCCTGCAGGTAGGGAAACTGAGGCACAGAGCGGGGACCGAGATGCTCAGAGCCAGGCAGCTCCCTCCAGCTCCAGGAAAGGCTAGGACTGGAAACCACAGCCCAGACTCTTTCTAGTCTATCAAGATTAGTTCCGTCTCCACATTCTCCTGCAGGCGGTAAACTGGGAAAGAACTGAGACTTGTGCATAGGGAAGCACCATGCCCACAAGCACACACACAGTGCACACACACACACCAGGGGTACTGGTGCTGCTTGACTCTGGAATTCAATACAGGATTTTTTTCTTCTGCAAATATGATCTTGGTATGATCTCTATGGGTCAGTATGACCTCATCTTGGATTTTCCAGGTGTCCAGGTGCCTAGTCTGGTGCAAGGTGTACCATGACGCCTCAGGAAGTGACGTAGGATGACAGAGGGTGTGAAGGCACCATTCCTGTGCCCAAACTTTAGGTGACACACATGTGGCTTTGGTTAAACAGGCTGCAGGTTTGGCTGTTGTCTCCACAGAGCAGTTGCAGAAGCAGAAGGAAATGTAGGTGAGAAAGTACATCTTAAAGACCAAGTCTGCTTGTATATGTAAGTGAGAGATGAAACAATGGCCAGAGTCTTCATTGAAAGAGGGAGGTTTTCTATTTAGGAGATGGGAAGCAGCGGATCATTGGCACACAGCCTTGAACCCACTCCACTAAATAGGTAAGAAACACTCAAGACCAGGACACCTAGGGCCTGGCCATGGGCAGTCTGGAGGGGAAGAAGGGGGGTGCGATTTGGAGGCAGGATGAGTGCAAGTACATAACTGACATCAAGAGTTGAGAAATAAGCTCGATGCTTCAACATGCACGAGTTCATTTACTCTGCACAACAGCTCCATAGGACACATTGTATGACTTCTGCTTCACGGACACAGAGACTAACTCTTGGAGAGATTAGATGACTTGCTCAAGATGGTCAAGCTAGCAAGTGGCAGAGCCAATGATTAAAATTCAGAAGCTAAACTTAGACCCCTGAAGTTATGGGTGGCATTTAGCTCTTGCCAAGAAATGGAACTTTGCCAATTTCCCAAGTCAATCTGCACGACACTTATTTGGTGCCTACTGTGGGCAGTGTAGCGTGCAGGTTCAAAGGCAAGCTAAGAAGTCAACTTAGCATCACCTGGTGGCAGCCACAAAACAAAGCAAGGAGAAAGCCATCCAAGGCAGAGGCCACGTTTCTGAACATGGTAACTCAGGTTGGGCTCGGCCAGAAGCAGACACTGGGTCAGTTTCAAGAGGAACTAGTTTATGTTGGAAGTGGTCCCAAGACACATGGATACAGAGTAAGAAGTGAGACAAACAGGGAGAAGCTCTCTCAGGATGTGTTGAAGGTTACTGCTAAGGACACCCAGGGCTCATTCCCCCTGGGCGACAGCAGAGCACATGCCTCACTGTTATCCCAACCAAAGGAGGAAGGAACTGGCTTCGTGTCCCCAGTATCCCGTCATTGGTGCTTTCCCCAGGAAAGGGGTGAAAGAGCTGGAGAATTGTCCCCAACAGCTTGTCGTTGGTCCAGAGCCGCTTATGAGGGCAAATTCTGCATTTCCAGTTTACGCTGTGCCCGGGACCCCGGTGCACCAGCAGCCAGGACAAAGCTCTCTGGCAGAGAAGTGCAGGTGTTCTCAATGAGCATCGTCTGGTGCCGACAGCACCTGCCCGAGTGGTGATGGGTCAAGCACATCACCGAAGGAGTGGCGTGGCTGAGCAAGACCCCAAGGGTGAAGGCCAGGGAATCGTGCAGCAAGCACACTCCTGCCTGGGGATGTGACATCAGGCCTCCTTGTCACCGGGCTGCCAGAAGTGGGTGCTGAAGTCGCTCCTAACGCAAACACTCTCTTAGTCCATCTTCTCGTCCTGGCATTCAAAGCTCTACGATGCAGCCCTAGTTCACTTCTTGGCAAGTTCCTACTAGTGCATCTTGGGTGACGCTTCCGGCCCATGCTCACCTCTGTGGGTTGCAGCCCGAGTCTTGTTCGAGGCCCTGTCAATCCTGGAGAGTCCTGGCTCCAATCCCAGCCCCTCCACTCGGCCTTTCGGGACTGGCTCGGCCGGCGGGGTCTTTGCTCCTCGCTCCTGTGCTGCCGGGCTGACCCACTCCGGTGGCCTCCAGTCACTTCCAGCCCCGAACCACCCCAGTCCCTCTCATCTGCGCTTCCCAGCTCCCCAGAGCGCCAGGAACTCTGAAGGGTTTGGTTTTTGTTTGTGTTGGTTGGTTTGTTTTGCTTTTTTGATCTTAATGTAGTAACAAAACCCGGCCTAAACAGACATAAGGCTATTTATAGTTTCCATTTGATCTCAATATTCATACGTTTCATTGCATAAATATTCATGTCTTTGGTTACAGAATGCGATCCCAGACCCTGCTGAGATCTTATATAATGAATGATATGTGTACCATATATCTTTTCTAAAAGCTGTATGATTCTACATTATAAAACACGTACCTGGCCCAAGGGACTGAGAGGTTATGAGCCAACAATGCTAATAAATATAACAATAGCAATGGATAATATTATAGTCCATACCGTTCTAAGTGCTTGACATATGATTTTATGATTTTAATCCTCACAAAGACTGATCAAGTCAGTCCTATTAACATCCGTACACTTCCTGATGTCCCTCAGGAGAGGCTCAGAGACGCTCTGTAACTTGCTGAAGATCACACAGCTGGTAAGTGCGAGAGGCAGAGTTTGAACACAAGGCAGTCTAGTGGAGTCCAGGCTCCCACTGTGGTTCCCCAAGGGCAGGTGCCCAGCCTTGAGGTTGCTCCCAGCATCCGCCCACACTTGTCCTCTGGCTTGACCCTGGAGACTGTCTGAGGGAACCTCTCTCCCTCCAACTCTGAATTCTGAGCTCTGAGCCCCGCGTCCCACCCTGCTGTAGCGGTTGAGGTGGTGCCGGGTTCTGACGTCTGCACGAGGCATCTTTGAGAAACTTCTTGTCGACTTTACGAGTCCTTCACTCCTCCAACTCCGTAGCCTCAGAGAGGGTCGCTCGGCTCTTGCAGCCCAGTGCAGCCCAGCCCAGTGCAGCTGAGTGAGGCCTGGGTCTGCCCCTCTTCCTCGGGTGCCTCCCCGGGGGCGCCCTGTGCACAGCCTTGCCTCTCCCATGCCATTCGGCCTTTCTGCTTGGCCTGCCCCTGTAGGTTTAGGGACCACGGAAGTCTGTATTCTGAGCACTAATCCAGGATCTTGTGCATGGCGGGGACTTGTGGCTTATGGTGGTGGCAGCAACAAAAGACTGGATGAGGAAAACCAAACCCAGGTTCCTGTGCGAGAACCCACATGGCCTTGGCTTTGAAATTCCTCCCATACTCAACTCTGCAGCAATCCGAAGCAAACACATAACACCAGAGCTAGGACTTGAACCCCAGAAAATTGGATGCAGAATCTGTACTCTCAATGGTGATGACAAGTGCATGTTAGCGCTCACTGTGGGCTGGGCGCTGCGATCAGCACGTCACAGGCCTTGTCTTGCTGCTCCTCTTAACAACCCGGAGAGGAAAGTGCTGGCCGTGGAGAAGCGGGCTTGCCCAAGGCCTCATTCCTACTCTACCAGGCCACTCTCAGGATAAGTGTGTTACAAGCCCACCGTGTTAAGGAAACAGTCACTTACTCTTGTTTGCATGGCTGCGGGCCGGGGCATCTTTCTTAATCTCTTCTTGGCTCCAGCTTTAGACGCCTGGATGAAGATGGGGATGGGACCGCTCTGCATGCTACTCACCCTCTCTGGGCTGTGACTAGGCTGCACCTGCTCTTCTTTTTAAAAAGATTTAGTTATTTATTTGAAAGGCAGAGGGACAGACACAAAGAGAAAGATCTGCCATCCACTGGTTCATGCCCCACGTGGCTGCAACAGCCAGGGCTGGGCCAGGCCGAAGCCAGGAGGAGCCGGGAGCTTCCTGAGGGTCTCCCACATGGGTGCAGAGGCCCACGTGCTTGGGTCATCTTCTGATGCTTTGCCCAGGACTTTGGCAGGGTGCTGGATCAGAAGTGGAGCAGCCCGGGACAGGAACTGGCACCCATGTGGGATGCCAATATCGCAGGGGGTGGCTTTGCTCACTGTGCCACAGTGCTGGCCCCCACAGGCTCATCTTATGGTGGCAGCAGAAGTGCAAAAGGGACAACGCGTTCACCCAATACTCTGCTCATGTCGTACTCACTCATATCCATTGCCCAATGGCTGTCACATGGCCGAGCTCACCATGGAGGAGATCAGAACTCCATGGAAGCAACGGAGGAGGGTGGTGTGGTCTTTCTCAGGGTGTAAGGGAAGCCCGCATCAGTGGAGGAAGCATCACTGGCCAATGCTCCTAGCGGCTCGAAAGGCCTGACTTCCAGAGCGTGTGCTGTTCTTCCAAGTTGTTTTCAGTTGCGTGCCAAGGAGAGACACAGTCACAGCCACCCTGAGCAGAGTTAACCCTCCCGCAAAAGCAACACCTGCACCCACAGGCCAAGAAGTGCCCCAAAGTCACTCTTTGTTTGATTCCGATGCTCAGATCTCTGGCTCTGGGGGAGTTTAGGCTCCATTCCCATAGCACAGCATCTATGTGAGAGCATGTTTCCAGAGAGTACTTGCATAAGTTCAAGCCTGCCTCTACACATAACGACAGAACTTCTTCTCTTGAACATCCTTCCACTTCCCCACCCAAAATAAGAGATCTCTGTTTTCCCTTGCTTGGGGAGCTACACTTTGCAAATGATTCCCCTCAGTCTCCTTATTTGCTGCAAAGAACAATTTGTGCAAAACTGCTTCCGATGAAGGGTTTTTTTAATTAATTAATTTTATTTGAAAGGCAGAGTTACAGAGAGAGAGGGAGAGACCTTCCATCTGCTGGTTCACTTCCCAAATGGCTGCAATGGCCAGAAGGGGGCCATACTGAAGGCAGGAGCCAGGACTTCATCTGGGTCTCCCACGTGGGTGCAGGGGCCCAAACACTTGAGCCATCCTAAGCTACTTCCCTAGGCACATTAGCAGGGAGCTGGATCAGAAGTGAAGCAGCCAGGAATCACACCAGTGCCCAAAGGGGATGTCGGTGCTATAGACGGTGGCTTTACTAGCGATGCCACCACACAGCCCCAGCCCTTCCCACCCTGGTGAAGGTTTTGATTTCCACTCACCAAGAAGCAAAATCACTTTGGGGAGGTGAGAGAGAGAGAGAGGTGTGTACTCCTTCCCAGGATGTCGGGGGAGCCCCCCATCAATGGGGAGGGGGGTTATTTTCCTCATGAGAGGGAGCTGGGCAGTGAGGGCCAGTATCTGCAGCAATCATCCACTCCAGCACAGCCACGAGAGGCAGAGCCGAAAACCACCCAGGGCTGCCAAGCTGCAGAGCCCACTGGCTCAGGCCCTCAAGCAGTAGTGAGTAGTCAGGGCAAAGCTATGGGTCATAAAGGCAACAACGCCTATGCTGCTCCTGTGGCACCTGGGAGACAGTGGCAGAGCCCGAGCAGCGGAGCAGCCCAGGTGAGTGTGCGCTCTGCCCTGCGGACAGCCTCCTGTCTGTGTGTGCACATGACCTTGCATTTGTGCTTCTCGCTGGGACTCAGACCTATCATTACAGGATTAGCTCTCTTGTCTCCTCCTGGTTGCCGTGCAGCCCTGGAATGCAGCATCAAAGTCCAAAGTGAGGACAAGTGAATTCTCCGCTTGGCAGGCCTGTTCTCTTGTGTTTACAAGAGATGGTTAGAAATTCCTAAATTTTGGAGCTGTGTTTTACTGGGAAAGAGGAATGAGCAGAAAAAGCTCCCAGTGGATTAATTTATTTGTATTTTGCTCTAGCTCCTGACATTTGGAAAAGGCTTGAAAATCTTATTAATGTTTGCTATTTTGATCTGCTTGGTAAGATGATAGATTAAACCACAGAATCCTGGAAAATAGACTTGCTATTTTCCTTTTCAGAAATACAACGTCTGAAACCATTTTCTCAAGTTCCAGGAAAGCCAGTCCTCTGCTCTGGTGCTACCCCTGCAGACATTACTAATAGATCCCAGCACGGAGGCCCTCTACACCAAGAGATGGCCTCAAGCTCTCTTGACAACCCTCCCCTGCCCCACTCACTACCATTGGATCAGAGTTCATGCAATGCATTAACTTGTCATCCTTGCTCTAAAAGATTTCCATTTTAATACATTGACCAATAGCTTTATCCAAACTTTATAGAGTTCTGATAGAGGTACCACCATCTTGGGTTCTAGTTCTCATTATTCCCCTGCTCAATTCAAGTATCCTTGATCCCCAAACTCTTTAGCTCATTGGGAGAGGAGTCATGATCCTCCACCATCTGACGCTTTCCCATCTCGGGGCTAACACCCTCTCAATGCCTTCATGGCCCCTCATGAGAGGGAAAATTTGACTTTGACTCCCAAGGCTCCTGTCTCCTGCTATCTCCACCCGCTATAAAGCCCTCAGCTTGAGCGTAGGGGAACCTGCAAATATGATTACGTTCCTACACAGCTGACCTGGAACTCTAAAGAAAGTTATGTCCTCCTGGAAGGCTGGAGCTAATTAGATGAGCCCTTAAAAAGAGGGGTTTGGATGCCAGTGCTCTGGCTCAGCTCTTGCTTCTGTCTGCAGCACCAGCATCCCACATGGACACCAGTTCGAGTCCCAGCTGCTCCACTTCCGATCCAACTCTCTGCTTATGGTCTGGGAAAGCAGTGGAGAATGGCCCAAGTGCTTGGGCCCCTGCACTCACATGGGGGACCCTGAAGAAGCTCCTGGCTCTTGGTTTTGGCCTGACCCAGTCCATGTTATTGTGGCCTTTGGGGGAAGTGAAGCAGCAGATGGAAGATCTCTCTTCTCTCTCTCTCCCTGGCTCTCCCTCTCTCGCTGTAACTCAGATTTGGGTCCTTCCTAACATCAGTGAATGCCTCCTGCCGGCTTGATGAAGCGAGCCGCCATGCTGTGAGGGGGTAGGGCCTCCAGGCAAGGACCTCAGTGGTTTCTAGGGGCTCAGTGGTCCGGCTGACACCTAACTAGAAACCAAGGACTCAACTGCACAGCGGCCGGGAACCAAATTCTGTCCACAACCCTAGGAGCTTGGAGGAGAAGCCCTATAAAGAACATAGCCGTACTGTCGCACTGATTCTAGCTTTGTGAGACCCTGAGCAGAGAACTGCAGTGAGCCCAAGCCCAGATGTCAGACCCTTGGAAACTGTGACATGACAAAGGAGCAAGACTTTAGGTCCCTGCGTTTGTGTCCGTCGCTCATGCGGCAATGCAAAACAACTATGTCTTTCTTCTCAAGCTACAGGTATTATCCCCACCCAAGTCAGCTTTCCTGCTGCTGCTGGAAAATACTGCTTGTGCATCTTTGTTCATGCTTCTCAGCCCTGTCTCCTGCCTGGGCCTACACTCTAATCCAAATGTTACCCCCTCCTGAGTCCTTTTCTTGGTAGGCCTAGACGTATATTACCTGGCATTACATCTTAATGCCCTAATTGTTTTGCTTTGCTTTGTTCTGGCTTTGTCAGACTGCCTGGGTGCATGTTTTGCTGCTCCTGTTCGACTGGAGGCTTCCCTGGGAGGAGCCAGTGGCTGACTCAGTCTTGTACCCCTAATCCCCGACTCTCACACTGCACTCAGCACACAATGGGTGGTGAATAAATGCTTCTCAAGTGGCTGGGTCTTTGCAGAGTTTGTGTGAACTCCCGGAATGTGTTGGTCTAATTTTTTGTTGGGGAAACTTTCTAACCTTGATTTATGATGTTTTGAGGATACTAAAAATATTTATGTGCCTAAGAATCAGAGACTTCCCCCCCAACCCCGTACACATCCAGAGACTTCCCCCATGGTGCACATCCCAGTGGCATTACCGTCACAGTCCTCTCTTCTTCTATTTGACACATTTCAGTGCCCACTTGTTATGTGCCAGGCCTGTGTTCAGTCCCTGCCCTCAAGGAGCTTAGCATCTAAGGAGGAGGCCTGGGCCTGTAGGGTTTCAGAGGATGTGGGGCCTTCCGTGCTAACAATTCCAGATCCGTGGGGATGGCTCCTCTCCCTGAGTGGGGCAGACACGAGTGAAAGGCGAGGAGAACAGAAGATGCGAATGGTATTGTGGGAGCTCAAAGATGGCAGCTTTATCAGCTGACCCGAAAAGGTATCTAGGGGTCACCCAGAGAAGCTGGGGTAGTTGGGAATGTGGCAGAGGTGGTTGTAGTCGGAACCAGGAACAGAACAGGCAGTGCCTTGGCAGTGAGACATAGAGGGTTTCTTCAGAGAATTGCGAGTAATTTGCATTGAATTAGTATCAGTTGGGCAAGCCAAGCTGCGCTTGCCTGACCGTGTGTGTGTGTGTGTGTGTGTGTGTGCGCGCGCGCATGCGTGTTTAAGGGATGGGGAACAGTGAAAGAAGGGAAGGAATTTCAGGCAAAGCGGGTAACACACACAAAAAGAACTTAACACTATTGCATGCCCTGTACCCGCTTCTGGACTGAGCATTGAGATGAGACAGGGTGTGGCCAAAGACGAGGCTCAGAAAGTTCAAAGCACGTGCAGGGCTCTGGAGGCACGCTGGAGTCAGGGCTCACTTGGTTGGTGACGGGGAGCCATTGATTGCTGTTAAATAAAGGGGTGGCGTGGGCTCCTTTGTCTCAGATGGCTCATCTGGTCCCTGAGTGGTGGACTTGAGACAGAGATGACAAGGAGGTTGTTGAGGTTATCCAGGGAGAGGCGGTGGTGGGCTCAGCTGGGCACAAGTGCAGACACTGAGACCATAGAATCCACAGGCTCGGCTGATTGGTCCAGTGGGGAGTTGGATAGTGGGGGGAGGGTGGAGCTAAGGACAAAGCCAAGGCTTCAGCTTGAGCGCCGGGGTTACCTGTTCTCCAGCCTCTGGCTATGGGGTGATGGCACCGCAGCAGGTGCAGATCACATTTGTTCAGATTTACAAATTGAACTTGAGGGGCTTGTGGGAACTGCGCTCCACCGGGTAGAAGTGAGGCTGACAAGCATCAGCTGAGGGGTGTGAGCAGGGGCCCGGTGGAGACCTGGCTGCAGCCGGCGCGGCGCAGAGGAGGGAAAGGGAGCGAGCATGCAGTTGACGGGGGAGAGGCTGGGGGTGGAGGAGTCTGGAGGGGGAGCCCGACTCTTGAGAACCCTGGCTGTGGTTCAAGGCTAGGCCTTGCTGGCGATTCAAACTTCCTGTTAATGTAGACCCTGCGAGGCAGCGGACGATGGCGCAAGTACTTGGCTCCCCAGCGCTCACATGGGAGACCTGGATGGAGATCCTGGCTTCTGACTTCAGCCAGGCCTAGAGTCGCCTGTTTCAGACATTTGGGTAGTAACCCAGCAGATAGAAGCTCTCTCTAAATATTTACCTTTGAATAAATAAAAGAGAGTAAATAAAATTGTAAAAAGGAAAAAGAAATGTGGTTGTGGAGGATAGGAGAGAGACAGGGCCGCAGGAGGGGGAGGGCATGTGGTCCAGGGGCCCGCCAGACCCCTCTGCTACAGCTTTGGTCCCATCGTGCAAGAGCATGGTCAGTTCTCCTCATCCACACATTCATCCCACCAGGGATTGCACTGAACAGGTTTCTCATTGTTCCCAAACAATGCAGTATAACAACTATTTGCGTAGCCTTTTCATTGTGTTAGGTATATTAGAGATGATTCCATGTATATGGGAGGATCTACATGGGTTACATGCAAATACCATGCTGCTTCATACAAGGGATTTGAGCATCCATGGATTTTGGTATCCTTGGGGGATCCTGGAACCAACTCTTCACAGATAACAAGGGACAACTGAATTTGTTTGAGATCTTAGGAGACCTTGGAAACAGTCATTCATCTCTGTAAGCCAAGTGTCTCTTAGCACAGCACAGCGCACAGCAGGTACTCAGCAAACGTGTGTGGGACCCTAGACAGGAGATTCGAAATTGTAACCACCTGGAAATCTGCGGCAGGGTTACTAGAGAAGCAGGAATGGCTGAGAACGATCGGCTGGCTTTTTCTAATGCTGGGGAGATCCTCCCTGGATGGTCTCAGGCCTTTGAAAATCAGGAGGCGAAAGGGACTGCTAATTGAAATCAATATCCATTTTCACAAGGCTTCTAATTTACAGTCATGTTTACAGTCTCGTAATTAACAATAATTAGAGTCTTTGGTAAGGTCCCTCATCTACTGTAGAAAGTAAATACACACCAGCCATCAGTTACTAAAATAAAGACCAGATTCATCTAAGAAATAAATTTTGGGTAATGAGAACCTGCAGAAGAAATCTATGCTGGAAAACAAAAGTTAGGCATCTAGGACGATTGGCTACATCTTCCAAAACTGATGGGATTGCACTGAACAACATGAGCCATGGCCCGTCTGTGTTATGCCACCAGGAAAAGGTCACCCACATGGTTCACCCCATCCTCTGCTCATGATGTCACCTAGAAACCCGAGGATCTGTTCCTTCACACTACGAGTGCCGCGTCCTGAGATGGTGTGCCTGAAAGCAGAGTGGGTACAGAGAGGGCTCTCCTGCATCAAGGGACCATGAACAGGGTAACAGCATCGCCTGTGTGGAAGACCACCACATAGCATACACCCTGAAGGCCCAGAGAAAGAGTGGCCCTCTGAAAATGATGTACCGCAGGGAACAGAAAAGAAAATGAGAAAGCTGTTCGAGGATGCTCCCTAGAAGGCCAAAAAAGAGCATCGCCTTTCTGAAGGAGGAAATAAAGCCACAGGGAAATATCAGCTGATAACCAAATCACATACTGGAGAGAGAGAGACAAAGAGAAAAGAACCGTAAGCAAATTAAAAATGGACTCAAAGAGGTAAAAGATCTCTCCAATGAAAACTCCAAAATGTTGAGGCAATAAATTGAAGAGGATGCAAAGAAATGTGGATACATTCCATATCCATGGATCGGGAGACTCAGTGCTGGTAACACGGTCATCCTGCCCGAAGCAATGTGCAAAGTCCGGGGGATCCCCATCAAAATGCTGGCAACATTTCACACAGGCCTAGGAAAAACACTCCGAAAATTTGTAGGGAGCCATAAAAAAAAAATCCCAAATAACCAAAACAATCTTGGGCAAAAAGATCAAAGCAGGAAGCATTACACTACACAACTTTGAGAAATGCCAGAAAGCAACTGCAATGAAAACACATTATTGTCATAAAAACACACACATGCAGAAATGAAACAGCATAGAGATACGAGAAGGAAACCCATGTTGCTGGTGCCGTGGCTCATAGGCTAATCCTCCGCCTAGCGGCGCCGGCACCCCAGGTTCTAGCCCCGGTTGGGGTGCCAGTTCTGACCCGGTTGCTCCTCTTCCAGGCCAGCTCTCTGCTGTGGCCCGGGAAGGCAGTGGAGGATGGCCCAAGTGCTTGGGCCCTGCACCCGCATGGGAGACCAGGAGAAGCACCTGGCTCCTGCCATCAGATCAGCGCGGTGCACCGGCCATTGGAGGGTGAACCAATGGTAAAGAAAGACCTTTCTCTCTGTCTCTCTCTCTCTCTCACTGTCCACTCTGCCTGTAAAAAGAAAGAAAGAAAGAGAGAGAGAGAGAGAGAGAGAGAAAGAAAGAAAGAAAGAAAGAAAGAAAGAAAGAAAGAAAGAAAGAGAAAGAGAGAAAGAAAGAAACCCATGCATCTGCAGTCAATGGATCTTTGATAGAGCTGCTAGGAACACGCACTGCAGAGTGCACAATCTTTTCAATAAATGATTCTGGGAATAGTGTGTGTTCACAGGTAGAACAAACTAGACCTTTATCTCTTACCATGTGTAAAAAACAACCCAAAAGGGATTACAGACCTAAATGTCAGACCTGAAACTATGACAGTACTGGAGAAAAGCAGGGGAAATCCTTCAGAACACTGGCATGAGCAAGGGTTGTTTGAGTCAGAACCTAAAAGCCTGGGAAACAAAAGCAGAAATAGACTATCAGAACTTCATTAAACGCAAAAGCTCTGCACTGCAAACAGTCAACAAAGCGAAGAAGCACCTGACGCACCAGGAGGAAATAGTTGTGAGGTCTACACCCGACAAAGGATTAATAGCCAGAAGATTTACAAACGCAACTCAAAGCAAAAAGCCAGATTACCCAACTTCAAAATGATCATCTAAATAGATGCTTTGCGAAAGAGGACATGCAAATGGGCAACAGGTACTTGAAAAGAATGCTCACCGACGCTAGTAATCACGGAAGTGGAAATGAAAACCCCGTGAGTTCTCACCGCACGCCCGCTGATGGGCCATTAGCAGAATGGTGACAAGTGCTGTCAGGGAACCCTTACCCATGCTTCACCCTGCTGCTGCGACTGTCATCTAGCACAGCCATGTGGGAAACAGTATAGAGTCTTCAGAAACTACAACGAGGACTACTGCCTGCCCCAGCAACCCTGCTGCTGGGTCTGTCACCTGCGGACGTGGAAGCAGGCTCTCCCACGTTGATTGCAGCCCCATTCACGACAGCCAAAAATGGACGCACCCTAAGCACCCATCAACCAATACATCATAGGAAACTGCGGTACATCTACACAACGAAATACTACTCAGCCATCAAAAGGATGAAATCCTGATTTGTGACGACATGTTTGGAACTGGATCTCAATATGTCAAGCGAAATATAGCAGGCACAAAATGAACAGTGTCGAAGGAATTCACTCAAACCTGGAATCTAAAATCATTCAAATTGAAAAGAATCGGTTGTCGTGGGAGCCGAGAGTAGAATGTGGGTTACCCCAGGCTGCTGAAGGTGGAGGAGAGGGAGAGAGGTTGGGGTACTAAGTTGTGGTTGGACAGGAGTGAGAAGTTCAGCTGCTAGTTGTGCAGTGGGGTGACTACAGATAACGCTAGTGCACTACGTATTTTTCTTTTTAAAAAAGCTAGGAGAAAGGATCTTGAATGTTTTCACCATAAACGCTTTTAGAGATAGATGCATTTACCTGATTTGAATATTATACAATGTATGCACATACAAAAGGTATGCACGCATCAAACATCATATGCTACCTCATAAACAGGTACACATTTTGTCAGTTAAAATTTTTAAATGTAAATGCAAACAAGATTAAAATCTATATTGGAGGCCTGAGAGGACAAAACGGAAGAATTAATATTGAACCAGTGAAGCGAGGGACGAACTTGAGCTTCAGGGACAAGAGGTTAGAACAGCCACGCAGCATAGAAGCTGAAATGCAGGTCCAAGCTAGGGATTATAGACATTTCTGAGGAAGAAACAAGCAACCTGGAATAAAATAATAAACAAAAAAATTAGAGATATATTTTCTGAGTTGAAAGAGAGCTGAAGGGTGGGTGTTTGGTGCAGTGCTAAGGCGGTGCTTGGGACACCCCCATCCGCTATGGGAATGCCTGGGAGGTGGGAGGCGACAGCTCAAGTGGTTGGGTTCCTGCCACGCATTTGGGAGACCTGGATTGAGTTCCTGGCTCTTGGCATCGGCCTAGCACAGCCCTGGCTATTGCACAGAAGATCTCTATCCCTGTCTTCCCCTTTTCTCTCTGTCTCACAAAATAAATACATTTTTTTAAGGGGTCAGCATTGTGGTGCAGCAGGTTAAAACACCACCTGCTATACCGGCGTCCCCTATGAGGGCTGGTTTGAGTCCCAGCTGTTTCACTTGCAACCCAGCCCACTGCTAATGCACCTAGAAAAGCAACAGAAGATGGCCCACGTGCTTGGGCCCTGCCACCATGTAGGAGACCCGGATGAAGTTCCAGGCTGCTGGTTTCTGCCTGGCCCAGTCCCAACTGTTACAGCCTTTTGGGAAGTCAACCAGTGGATGGAAGATACCTCTCCCTCTCTCTCTGTAACTCCACCTCTCAAATAAATAAAACAAATTTTTTTTAATCTTTTTTTTTAAATTGCTTTATTTGTTTGAGAGGCAGGGTTACAGACAGAGAGAAGCAGAGACAGAGAGAAAGGTCTTCCATCTGCTGGTTCACTTCCCAAATGGCCTCAATAGCTGGAGGTAGGCCAATCTAAAGCCAGGAGCCAGGTGCTTCTTCCAGGTCTCCCATGCAGGTGCAGCGGCCCAAGCACATGGGCCATCTTCCACTGCTTTCCCAAGCCATAACCACCACGCTGGCCCCATAAAACAACACAAAAATAAATATATAAATAAATAAATAAATAGCAGAGCTTATAGATATGAACAACTTCTCACATTTCAGATAAAGCTATAGAGGAGGCCGGCGCCGTGGCTCAATAGGCTAATCCTCCGCCTAGCGGCGCCGGCACACCGGGTTCTAGTCCCGGTCGGGGCACCGGATTCTGTCCCGGTTGCCCCTCTTCCAGGCCAGCTCTCTGCTGTGGCCAGGGAGTGCAGTGGAGGATGGCCCAGGTGCTTGGGCCCTGCACCCCATGGGAGACCAGGAAAAGCACCTGGCTCCTGGCTCCTGCCATCGGATCAGCGCGGTGTGCCGGCCGCAGCGCGCTGGCCGCGGCGGCCATTGGAGGGTGAACCAATGGCAAAGGAAGACCTTTCTCTCTGTCTCTCTCACTGTCCACTCTGCCTCTCAAAAAAAAATAAATAAATAAATAAATAAAACTATAGAGGAGAGGGACTCACATTAGCTTACATTCTGATTTCAAAAACATTACAAATTTCCATACAGAAAAAAAAACTCAGATTCTCCAAAACAGAATGAAAAGCAGATGGCTTCTAAATTTCCCTGTATAAACCCAAACATCAGAAGACAATGATATAACATCAACAGAATTTGCAGGGAAGCCCTGTAAAACAATATCGTCCATAGCCAGCTGTGCCGTCTTTCCTATATGGAGGCGTCAGCAAGACAGTCCCCAGTGTGTTAGAATTTGGGGGGAAAAATCAAGGTAAAGGTACCAGTGCTATGGTGGGCAAAGTCACCACCTGCAGTGCTGGCATCCCATATGGGTGCCAGTTCAAGCTCTGGCTGCTCCGCTTCTGATCCAGCTTTATGCTGTGGCCTGGGAAAGCAGTGGAAGATGGCCCAAGTCCTTGGGCCCCTGCACCCTCGTGGGAGACCCAGAAGAAGCTCCTGGCTCCTGGCTTCAGCTCCAGCAGTTGTGGTCATAGGGGGAGTGAACCAGCAGAAAGAAGACCTCTCTCTCTCTCTCTCTCTCTCTCTCTCTCTGCCTCTGCCTCTCTGTAACTCTGCCTTTCAAATAAATAAATAAATCTTTTTAAAAAAAAAAACATGGCAAAAATCAACATTCAACATTTCAAAAATATTTATTAACTATCTTTGATGCTCCCGGCACTGTTCTAGGCACTGCAAATACAACAGTGATGGAGACAGACAGAACCCTGCCATCACAGAAGGCATATATCAATAACAATAAGAGTAATCAAATGAACAGGTCCTTGGTATGATATAAAAGAACTCTTGGCCGGCACAGCGGCTCAATAGGCTAATCCTCCACCTAGTGGCGCCGGCACACCGGGTTCTAGTCCCGGTCGGGGCGCCGGATTCTGTCCCGGTTGCCCCTCTTCCAGGCCAGCTCTCTGCTGTGGCCCGGGAGTGCAGTGGAGGATGGCCCAAGTGCTTGGGCCCTGCACCCCATGGGAGACCAGGAGAAGCACCTGGCTCCTGCCTTCAGATCAGCACGGTGCACCAGCCGCAGCGTGCCAGCCGTGGTTGCCATTGGAGGGTGAACCAATGGCAAAAGGAAGACCTTTCTGTCTCTCTCTCTCACTATCCACTCTGCCTGTCCAAAAAAAAAAAAACAAAAACAAAAACAAAAAAAAAAAAAACTCTTAAAACTTCTTAGGAACATGGAGCTAAAAGACAAGCTGATTTTGGTGCAAAAAATTTTTTTAAATCCATGCATGCCTTTTTTATAATACGTGATTTCCTTGAACTTTTTGAAGCCCTCATGAATGAGCTAGGTAGGCAATGCTATGAAGATGAAGAAAGTGGAGAAGGATTATAAAGAAGGGTGAAGGTTGTTCCTTTAGATTGGATCTTGGGGGGGCTTCCTTGAAGAGGGGGCACAGGGGAATAAATGAGAAACCAAGGCCATGAGAGAGGCACATAAAACCCCACAAGCAGGGGGATTGCTCACTTTCTGCTTGGGGAAGCCAACACAGTTTAGCAAAAGCAGTAAGAAAAGTAGATCAAGGTGGAAAGAAAGTCATGGCGCAGATCCTGCAGAACCTTGAACTGGGATTTCAAAGCTTGGATTTTATTGTAGTCAACATGGGAAACCATTGCCCAGATTTGGTCTAAGGGAGACTGACTTACATATTGAAAACTTGACATAGACATTGATGTGGAAAACAGGGAGAGAGAAGGGGAGACAGCTGAATAAAAATGGGGATACCCATGAGGAAAGCTGTTGCAATAGCCCAAACGATCACAGACTCGTGGCCGAGCCTCCGTGGCACTTGTGGAACCGCCACGTGTGACCACATGTGGACTAGGTAGTCACGGTGTTTGCAGATGCAGTGGATGTCTGGTGTGACCTAGGGAGGAGTCAAAGATGATAGCAAATCCTGGCTTGAGAAACACATCCCTGAAAGCGCCATCCTCTGAGACGGGGACAGGGGAAAGGAGCTTGGAGCGGGAAAGCTAAGTTTCAGTTTGGGACTTGTTACATTTTACATGGCTATTGGATGTAATTATTAGGGCAGCATGAAGGAATTCGACAGGTGGGCCTGCCCAGGTGCACGGACTTCGGGGACAGAGAGAGGTAGTCCTCACCGGGAAGAGAGTTACTTCCCAGAGACAAGTACGCTACGGAAGAAGCCTTGCCAGTCCAGGAGGTTAGTGATCTCTGCACAGCTTCCAAGGAAAAATGTTCACTTCTAGGTAGAGTGAGTACGGAAGGGGGCGCAAGGAGGGGGTTGGAGATGTGAACTTGGGAGACATGAATGTGAAGTGGAGACTGCATGAGGTCATTATGGTCTAGATGAAAACCTACAGCTCATAGTCGACCGCCTTTGTCCATTCAAGTTGTCCCAGAACGCAGTCACGCCCATTTGTTCACCTATTGCCCGAGTCAGCTTTACCACTACCGCTGCACCGCGCCTCCAAAGAAAGAGCTGCTAACAGTTTCTTGTGAGTTCTAGAAAACGTGCTTACCCATCATCTCTCCAACTATCGAATATATATCATCATCTATTTATCTGCACCCACATTCAAAGATGCACACACACACACAAATATACATTTGTCTAAGGGTATGTACATACGCCTTTTTAGGTTAAAAGTGGAATCATATGATACTTACTGATTTGTAACTGACTTTCACATTCAATCTGTCTTGGACATCTTTGTGCAATAGCACATGTATAGATCTCTTCTGTGTCTTGATCTTTGGTAGCTGTCTAGCATCCTGTTGTGTGAATTTATTGTAAAACAATCCCCCAGGCGTGGACATTGTGGCACCGTAAGTTTAGCTGTCATTCACAATGACTGTATCCCATATTGGGATATTGGGGGGCCTGGGGTGGCATCCTGGTTCCTCTACTTCTGATCCAGTTTCCTGGGTGGCTCAAGTACCTGTGTCCCTGCCACTCATGTGAGAGACTCAAATTGAGATTCAGGCTGCTGGTTTCATCCTGTTCTAGCCCTAGCTATTGCAGGCTTTTGGGGAATGACCCAGTGGATGGAAGATGCGTATCTGTCTCTTTGTCTGTGACTCTGCTTTTCAAATAAGTGAAAAAGAAATAAAGCAGCATGTTTCCTTTCGTTGGGAATTAGGTTATTTATTACTTCCTTCTTTTTAACTCTTTTTAGAAAATATTTATTTATTTGCATTAGAGTTAAGAGAAAGGAGAGAGAGAGAGAGAGAGAGAGAGAGAGAGAGAGAGAGAGAGAGAATCTTCTATCCACTGGTTTACTCCCCAGAGAGCCGCAACTGCCAGGGCTGGGCCAGGCAGAAGCAGAGACCCAAGAGCTTCTTTCAGGTCTCCCACATGAGTGCAGGGGCCCAGGCACTTGGACCATCCTCTGGTGCTTCTCCCAGGCCATTAGCAGGCAGCTGGATCAGAAGTGGAGCAGGTGGGACAGGAACCGGCACCCAAGTAGGATACCAGTGTTGCAGATGGTGGCTTAACCTGCCACACCACAACATCAACCCCAGCACAGGTCTGTTTTCAAGATAAAAATCTTAGAAAAGCAAACAGCAAGGCCAAAGGTGGATACATTTTAAAAATTTGATAGTTATCAAAAATGTTGTATATCCTCAACTGTGTATAAGAGTGTTTATTAGCTTTGTAATCATCCAAAGTATATGAAGGATTTGAACATGCTCATAGAGAAAACTGTTCAGGCAGTCACTTGATTGCCTACGTGACTTTGACTTGAACTCCTTTAGAATTTGACACCCACTGTGGTCTTTAACACATTGTAAATATGTGCTGCAAATTTCATTTGATTCAAAAAAGTACTCTATAATACACATAAAAATCTGAGTTAGGTTTAAGGAGCACTGAGTAGCTCATATGAAATCACGGTGGCATAATACTTCACATGGACTTTCAATGTGGTGTGCACAAAAAGGTCTATTAAATATACATATCATGTGCACATCATGTACATATCATGTATATATCAAGGCATATACCAAAGTATGTTAAATATATGCATATGTAATGATAAATGTAATGTTTCCTATGTGAAAATGTCTATGACTTCTCCCAAGTTCTGTTGCAATGCAAATTTTTTATTATGGTTCTTAGTACAGTTTTCCTTGTAACTAGGTCTTTATTAAAGTCAGTCAAAGACTGTGCCTTTCGTGCTATGAATTGGCGTTCTAATCATCTAACGCAACTACTCCAACAATCAGATTAGTAATTAGCTGGACCAACTGATTGGTATGACTTCCTGGATGCTGCTCTTTCATGTTGAACATTTACTTTGTGCTTGAAGGATTTGTTTGTGTGTTTCCTATGTATGATGGGAGCTTTTCGATAATTAGCTCCTAAGGGATGTCGTATTCCATTAGTTAAGGAATAATTACAGCCTTATGAAAAGTAAAATGGCCTCAGCTTCCTTTTGTTGTGGTTTAATTGTATGCAACAAGTCCAGGAGGTGTCTCATTTCAAATTGTGATAGTGAAGATGGAGCTTTCACAAAAAAAAAAAAAGTGAGTTTGGTAAAATGGCAAATTGGTGTAATTTTAAAAACAAACAAGCAAATCATCCCATTAAAATAAGCCTTGTGTTATTTCATTAGTTCATAATTTTGATTACAAATTAAACTGTGGCAGAATGAGAAGTTGTAAGGTTATAACTACAATGAGGTAGAACTTGATGAAAAAGTTCTCATCAAAAAACGTCAACTTGGGGGATGACATCGTAATGGACTGTTGATTAGCGCCAACCACAGAAATGAAGAGGAGTGGAGTGGCAGGCCGATTCTCCAAGATCATGGAGTTTGGGGCTGGGATAAGAATAAAACACACTAAAAAGAATATATTTTCTTCAATGCTTTTCCTGTTATTTTTGAAAAGTTGGCTTTCGGGGGTAATAAATTTAAAAAAAAACTATAAAGACTTTATTTATCAAAAGGCAGAGAAAGAGAGAGAAAAACAGAGATATTGAGAGAGAGAGAGAGAGATGGGCCGGCGCTGTGGTGTAGCAGATAAGGCTGCCACCTGCAGTGCTGGCATCCCATATGGGCGCTGATTCAAGTCCCAGCTGCTCCACTTCCGATCCAGCTCTCTGCTATGGCCTGGGAAAGCAGTGGAAGATGGTCCAAGTCCTTGGACCACTGCACCCACTTGGAAGACCCAGAGGAAGCTCCTGGTTCCTGGCTTCAGATCGGAGCGAATCCGGCCATAGTGGCCACTTGGGGAGTGAACCAGCGGATAGAAGATCTCTCTCTCTCTCTTTCTCTCTGCTTCTGCCTCTTTGTTGTCGCTCCCCCTCTTCGTGGAGGAACGACACAGGACCCTGCGCTGTTCTTTCGTCTGCTCGGCCCTCCCCGGGTTTGCTGCTGGTTCTTCCCGGGTTGGCTACTGACCCTTCCACCTCCGTGGAAGGGCAGTTCCCCCTGGCCACATTCCCCACTTCCGCAGGGGAGCGGCACACCGCCGGCCGGCTCTCTCGGGGGCTGCACAGGTGTTCCCTCAGATGTTCCCCTTAGATGTTCCTGGTGCATGCCGTCTCTCTCCTCCTTTATAGTCCTCCTCCGCCAATCCCAACTCGGCTGCCCACACGCCGAGTACGCTGCTCTCCTCCAATCAGGAGCAGGTCCTACAGTTTATTGGCTGAACTGGAGGCAGCTGTGTAGAAGCTGTTTTCTTCTCTCCCAGCGCCATATTGTGGGAGAGCAGATGCATAGAATAAGTCTTAATTCCAGTAACTTAGTCTAGTCCGGGTTGCTCCCCACACTTTGTAACTCTGTCTTTCAAATAAATTAATGTCTTTAAAAGAGAGAGAGAGAGATAAGAGAGAGAGAGGAAGGGAGAAAATCTTCTATCCAATAATTCACTTCCCAATGGTTGCAACAGCCAGAGTTGGGCCCAGCCGAAGCCAGGAGTGCAGAACTCTACCCAGGTCTCTCATGTGGGTGGCAGGGGCCCAAGTGCTTGGGCCACCATCTTCCACTGCTTTCTCAGGTGCATTAGCAGGGATCTGGATTGGAAGCAGAACAGCCAGTGCTCTTACATGGAATTCTGGAGTGGCAGATGCTGGCTTAACTTGCTGCATCAAGATACAGGACCCAGGATCTTATTTTTACTCCAAGAAGGAGTGAATGATAAAGGATGTTTCTTTGTTTAGCAAAGTAAAATGTTAGTCAGCATTGCTGCAATAATACTGCATGACAAACCACCCCAAAACAACATGTCTTAAACTAAGAAGCATTTATTTGTCACCAGTGATCTGTGAGTTGATTGCAACTTGACTTGTGAGTTGCACTCAGATCTTCCTCTCATATCCTCCTTGCACCAGCAACATGTTCTTCTCACAGGGAATGACAGAAGCACAACCAGAAAGCCAAAATGCATGGGAATGTATAAGGTTTTTGCTAGTCTTGGCCACCGATCTCCCATTCAACAAAGCGGGTCTTACATTTCAGCCCAAAATCAATAGGGTGGAGGACTGTGTTTTGCTCAGAAGGCAGGAATGAAGGAAGGAACCACTTGCTAAGCTGTCATTCAGCTCATCCCAGTGACACCTGTGGATCACCAGGCCTGAGACTGTTTCTCCCATCTGTAGGAATTAAGAATGACCTTGACTATTCTGATTTCTCTCCTCCATCTGCATTGCATCAGGCCGCACTGGAACTAGAAAATGATCAGGAAAAGAAAACATGGGAAGAGAGTTTTGCTTACAGCAATAGATGTGACAGATCATAGTACAAAACAGGATTCTTGTGAAATAACGTTTTGGTCCAAGAAAGGATGGAGCTAACAAAGATAATGAAGTATCTTCCCTCTTGTAAACCTTCTACACCAAATGGTGTTATGAGGACAGCGGTAAAAATGCTAGAATTTCAACTACTCCTGCAAGGGATCCATGCAAAATCTCTCTCATTTTCAAGATGACTGCATTGCCCATCACAGCACATAGAAGTAATCCACATATTTGAGGCGACCTTGTTAGAACTATGTGCCTTAGAAACGGTTGAGCTTGAGCATGGCTTAGAAGGAGGACTGTTGTGTGGACCTGCCATGGTCAAGGGACATCACCTATTCCAGCATCAGTAACGTGTCTCCCACTGCTTTGAAGCAGACATGGAGGAATTCCCTAACACCCTGAGTCCCCACCTCAAACAAGTGGAGAAGCTGAGAGACGTCCTCCAAATGGTTCTGGCTGTGTTCATTGCATGGAGGACGATGTCAACCGAGGGAACCCCTTCCTTGTGAACTTCTTCTTGGAAATTGCAGTGGCTTCTTGGGAACAAAGTGTCACCTAGAAGAGATGCACAGTAGCTGAGCATAGCAGACCCCGATCGTGCCCTGCCCATGTCGCCTCATCGCTGCCCATCCCCTGCCATCAGATGGCTTCTTGCTGTGAACGTCAGGCTCTCCACCTGTGAATATTTTCCGGCTGCTAAAGTAGGCTGGGTCCATGCACCAGGCAGCCCCTGAGTGCTGGAAAAGTTAATACCCCCAGGGGAATAACCCTTAACCAGAGACAGATGGGAGTTGTAGTTAATGCTGGAGCTTGTTCACCCCTGTCTTGGGAACTTCTGAAGCGTGGTCTACACTTGCCACAAGAGCTCAGCCAGAGGCCCGCAGCGGTAGCCTGCTGGATAGTGCACTCTTGACTGTCTTCTTCCACTCCCCGACTCACTTTCTCCATTCCCCGACAGGTGCTTCCTGGGACCACTTCCAGAATAAACTACTTGCACTCAAATCCGCATGTCAGGGACCAGCGTGGGGGAAATCCGACCCAGCTTACAGTGCACCTGCAAGGCTTGACATCTCGTCTGGCTGTGTGACCGGCTCTATAAAGAAGCTTTGTACGTTGCTTTCTTCTGAGTCTGCCAACAAGGCTTGCCAGGCCTCCAGTCGACCCTGGGAAAGAGGCTCCCTGGAATCAGAGGCGGGGGCCTGACGACCACCGTTCCTGGGGCTTGTTAGAAAGTGGCAGACTGTGGCCCCTTCGCCCGCTATCCTGCAGTGCTGTAGCTCTGGGGGCAAGTCTTAACGTGCTGGGTTGACCTTGGGGCAGAAGACAAGTGCCTATTCTCAAAGGATCAGAAATAATTCTTTCACATCTTGGCATCCTTCTCAGTTTCTCTTTTTTTCTTTTTCCTTTTTTTTTTTTTTTACCTAATGAAGAGGGTCAACCTTTAAATTCAAAATTCTGGTGCCCCTGTTTGCGAAGCTATTGCCAAATAAACGAATGTATAAATCAGAGCTCCAAGTCCTTTGACTTTCATACTTCTGCTGTGGATAAGGGGACCGCTGGTGGCCAGTTTGCCTTTGCCTTGATTTTAAGACACGATCCAGTACCAGATATGCTGTTGCTTTAATAATGGTTCTAGGAGATGCAAGGACTTAGCCCATTTCCAGGAGGCTCTAAGAAGCTCTCTTTGTCCAGAGATGTTAGTACATGCATGTGGGAATGGGGTGGGGCATTCAGTGCTGGTGAATGATCTCACTGGTACAGCTGACAGTACACGTCCTTGTCCTTTTGAGAGCAGGTAGAAGTCGGTGGATGCCTGGAAGGGCTACAGGGGCCTTTTGCTGTCTCCTTCTGCTCAGGGAGTCTTACAATTGAAATAGCCTGCCTTCTGCCACCACAGACAGTGTCCATGAGGCAGCTTTAGCCACAAATAATTTCTTCGGGTTGACATAGGGAAGCATGGGCAATGCATCCACGGAAGTCTGGAGAGTCTGGTGGCTGACTGTGAAAACACTGGGATGGCCGGTGCCGTGGCTCACTAGGCTAATCCTCCGCCTGCGGCGCTGGCACACTGGGTTCTAGTCCCAGTCGGGGCACCGGATTCTGTCCCGCTTGCCCCTCTTCCAGTCCAGCTCTCTGCTGTGGCCCGGGAGGGCAGTGGAGGATGGCCCAAGTGCTTGGGCCCTGCACCCCATGGGAGACCAGGAGAAGCACCTGGCTCCTCCCTTCAGATCAGCGCGGTACGCGGCCGCAGCGTGCCAGCCACAGTGGCCATTGCGTAGTAAACCAACAGAAAAGGAGTCCTGCACCATTTACCTCCACTCACTTTGCGAGGCCGCTCAGTGGTCACTGTTGCTCCCGGAACAAAGGAGCATTGGGTTGGATGGGATGTTTGGGGCAATGGCTTTTGCCCTGCTGAAGACCAATCCGCAGGTTTACTTTCTGTGTCAATCCAATCAAAAGAATCTTCCAGTGGAAACTCAACTTTTGAGCAGGACTAAAGTTTATTTTTTGTATGATTTGCCCTATCTGTGTCAATTTCCTTTTAACAAAGCAAAAAAGCGTCATTCATTTTTGTCTGGAAAGAGTGAATGAGGCAAACGCTTGATGAAGGTTGATCTTGTATTATGACTATGTGAAAGGAACCTCTTTCCAACACAATAAATGAAGTATATGCACAATTTTACATATATGTTTCTAATGACTGATTTGGTCAAACTGCTTTGGAAATTGAGGCTGGGGGCAATTTATGCAATGTGCCCTATTGCAATTATATTGTCAGATTTTTTTTTTTAATTTGAGAGGCTGAAAGGTAGACAGAAATACCTAGAGAGAGACAGAGACAGACAGAGATCTCTGGTCCTCTGGTTCACTACCCAAAAGCCTACAATGACTACGCTGGGGACAAAGCTGGGAACCGGAACCCCAATCCAGCTCTCACACTTGGGTAGCAGACACTCAATTACTGAAGCCACCATCCCAGCTTCCTGTCTGGGTTGGCAGGAAGCTGGAGTCAGGAGTTGGAGCCAGGAATCCAACCCCGGTACACACAATATGGGACACGCAACCCAGGTACATGCAAAGCGGGACACACACATCTTAACTGCTAGGCTAAATGCCAGCCCCTGTAGTCAGGTATTTTTGAAGTTACTGAAAGAAATGTGTTTTGTTTGGAAGGTGAAC
Organism: Oryctolagus cuniculus; assembly: GCF_051225735.1. NCBI lineage: Eukaryota > Metazoa > Chordata > Mammalia > Lagomorpha > Leporidae > Oryctolagus > Oryctolagus cuniculus. The sequence goes on along the minus strand of NC_142884.1, from coordinate 48,570,238 downwards.
ACCTTGTCCTTGCAGTATTAACTTAATTATCCTAATAATCCTCACAGCCCTGGTGATAAGAGGGTACTTCAAAAAGTTCACGGAAACGGAATTAAAAGCCAAGTTTATTTTGATGCAAAAAGCTTTGCTGAGCCAGGCCCCAGAGTATAATGGCTAGAAAACAGCCTGCTATCTGGTGCCATCACAAACGCACACTTAGGGTTTTAAGCTTAATAAGGTGTCCCCCCCCCCCATAGGTCTTCTTTGTTCCTTTTCTGTCAATCTCAATTACAGTCTGTTTCTTTGTAAACAGGGGGATAAGCTTGCAGGAATGCTCCCTTGCTGAGGGGTGATTTGCTTTTTCTGTCCACCGGGTCCCTCCCCACCCCCACCCCCACTCACATATTTCCCCTCCTTCAGAACCCATATAAATGTAGGCTCCTTTGTGATGCTAAAAACAAAGCTTTGTTTTTTCAGGCTTTTAGGAGGACCACTTACTTAATCCTCTTAGGTCCAGTGCCTTGAAGTGCTGGTGCTGGGGAAGTTTCCAGGCTCCAGAAGCAGGCTCTCCTGGCCCCGGCGCGGGCTGACCTCTCCCGGGATGCCTGCCCTATCACCCTTGCAGGGGACATCTGAAAAGAAGACTCCGGGCTGTCATTATCGCTCCGTGTTTGGATATACACCAAGGGCGCCTTTAACAACAGGAGAATAGGAGCAGAGGGGAGGAAAGGGGGCGGGGAGGGGACCCGAATGCTGTCCCTACCTTGTTGCTGCTTCTGGTTCTTTCCCCAGCTGTGCAGATGTGGTCTGTCTTTGCAGACTGTAGAATTCCACTTATTTCTTTATGACACTGCATTCCCATGACCAGCCTTGTGTATTTAGCAACAAACTGCAGCATTTCTGAACTGGCATCCGAAGCTTTTTCTAATTCCTACATAGCTTTGTTTTACTGTAGATCCACAAACCAGTTCTCAGCAAGGTGCCAGGATGAAGATCCTCACCTTCTAGAAATGTTTGTCCAGCTCCTGGTACTGCCCAAAGAGGCAGTGAGAGGTGTGATGACTGAGGGAGAGAGGTTCCCGGAGAGCCATTGTCCAAGATTCCTTCTGTTTATTATAAAGATGACTTCTGCTTAGTGTTTGGAATTCCACGAAACTCTTTGAAACTCATTTAATACTCAATGGTTTGCCTTCCTAGTGCCTCTCTTGAAATGTAGTTCACAGGCCTCCACTGCATCATAGGCATTGATGGGAGCTCATTGGACATGCGAGTACTCATGCACCAGATCCGCCGACTTCGAATTTCTGGGAGTTTTGAACAGGAACCTGCATTTCTACCTGAGCTCCCCAGGGGATGCTGTTGCAACTGAACTTTGAGGACCACTGCTCCAGCTTTGCTGGTTTTAGCTTCCGTATGCCCAGTCTGTATGCCCTGGTGTGACCTGCTTTTCCTGCCAGACCGCAGTGCCCGAGAGTCAGGAGGTGTAGTGAGCATCTGCCGATTCCTTCTGTTTGGGGGGGGGCCTTGGTTCCTTCCCAGCTCTGGTAACAGGTCCCAGATTTTCCTCTGGGGAATCAGCAATTAGACAGGGACCTGCACCTTCACATGTTTAGGGCTAGATGTATGGCCCAGGTTTGGACAGCCAACACACTCCCTTCCTTTGGCCCCCATGATTGGATCACATGTAGATGCATGACTAAGCTCGCCTGATGACGCCCACTCAGCACTTTGGGTGGAAAAGCCAAGAAACATTTTCTTCTTAATTTTTAAAATGTATTTATTTTCACTTTATTTCAAAGGGGGAGAGAGTGAGAGCAAGAGTGGGAGAGAGAGAGAGAGAGAGAGAGAAAGAGAGGATCTTTCTTCTGCCAGTTCACTCCCCAAATGCCTACAACAGCTGGGGCTGAGCCAAGACAAAGCCAGGAGCTTGGAATTTGATCTTAATCTGCAACAAGGGTAGCCGGGATCCACGTCCTGAGCCATCACCTCTGCCTCCCAGGGTGTGCATGAGCAGGAAGCTGGGTTGGAAGGGGAGGAGCCAGGACTCCCACCCCAGCACTCCAACAGGGGACAGGAACAGCCCCCGAGCAGTATCTTAATCACTGTGCCCAACACCTGGCCTGCAGGAATTCTCTGTTTCACTGACATGGTTGGCAACAAGAATGATGGAAGCCTGGGACTGCTGGGGAAAGAGGTGGGGCCGCCTTGCTTCCTTGTAGAGGGGCTCTGATTAAGAGTGTCAGTCACCAACAACAGAGGCAAGAGGAGCTGAGAAGTTAAGAGAGGGAGCAAAGTCCCGCGGAGCCTATGTGAGCCCCTGGACTCCGACATCTCTGAGGGCGGACCTGCTCCCAGGGCTTCCAGTCCCCGGCATGCTGAGTTCCATTTCCTGCCTCTGCCAGTCGCACCTGGGTTCCTGACACTTTGCATAGAAAGAGCCCTGTTATGGAAAGAAATTGGAAATAGCTGTTCTTGTCCATGTTCAGAATGGGTGACCAGGCCTGGCGTTTGATACCAGGCAGGCCTTCGGTGTTGCTGAATTCAATAAAAATATGATCAGTGAATGGTCTAGAAGCTCACGGGTGTGGACAATTCTTGAGTTAACTCCAACAGGCTCAGAGTTAGTCAAGGCCTGAACACGTGTGATGGTAAGAATGAGTGTCCTTATGGGGACAGTGGGGTAGAATATTGGACTAAGGCTTCATGGAAAATTATAGACTGTCCTCATTAGACCTTCCGCCTGGAAAATACCTTCTCCCCAGGTTCCGTCACTGGTGTGTGACCTGAAACTGTCCCCCCACACCCTTCAAACCATAATCACCCCAGATTCCTGAATGCATGGGAAGGAAACATTGGAAATAAGTTCATTCCATATTAGGAAGAAGGCTTTTGAAGTTAGAACTGACTCCAAGTCTCGGCTTCATCACTCAAGCTGTCTACTTAAAACAAGCCGTCTAGAGACTTTGTCTATAATGTTGAGATGTTAGGGCAGGTGTTGGGTCTAGCAGTTCAAGCACCAGGTAAGGTGCCCATGTCCCACATGAGATTCCTGGCCCTGACTCCTGGGTTCAGCTTCCTGCTAACGCAGCAGGAAGATGCAGCACTGGATACAGCAGAGATGGTTTCAGGTGATTGGATTGCTGCTGTCACTTGGAGGGCCTGGACTGTGCTCTTGGCTCTCAACCCAGCCCTACCCATTGCAGGCTTTCTGGAAGTCAATCAGCTGATGAGAGTGCTCTCTCTCTCTCTTTATCTCTTTTTCGCTCTCCCTCTCAAATAAAAACATATCTAACATGGAGATAAGAATAGTAACGTATGGATAACTGCTAGAATGAATTTTCTTTCTTTTTTTTTTTTTTGACAGGCAGAGTTAGTGAGAGAGAGACAGAGAGAAAGGTCTTCCCTCTGTTGGTTCACCCCCCAAATGGCCGCCACAGCCAGTGCTGTGCTGATCTGAAGCCAGGAGCCAGGTGCTTCCTCCTGGTCTCCCATGCGGGTACAGGGCCCAAGCATTGGGCCATCCTCCACTGCCCTCCCGGGCCACAGCAGAGAGCTGGACTGGAAGAGGAGCAATCGGGACAGAATCCAGTGCCCCTATCAGGACTAGAACCTGGGGTGCCGGCGCCGCAGGCGGAGGATTAGCCTAGTGAGCCGCGGCGCCAGCTAACTGCTAGAATTAAATGAGATACATAAGTAAGTTGCTTAGTATAATGACTGGCCCACAGTAATGCTCCAGTTAACATTGATCACTCTATTGATTTTGCTATACCTCTTTGACATTTGTGTTCCACTGTAACATGCTGATATGTCCCATCCAGCCTTCAGTCCAAACTTTCAAGCTGCTTCCAGCAGATACCCCTGTTAACCCACTGTGCTTGGCATTAGGTCTCTGGGCCTCCATTTACCCATGTGAGATGGAGGCAGTCTGAGGACAAAGAGTGTTGTTGGGCTTTGATGTTCATGAATGCTTTATTTCTTCTGTGATTCCATGAACCTTAAGCACGTGGTAACCAATAACCAGAGGTTCCTAGGAAAATACTTCAATTGTAGATTGCTTCATCACTAGTTTTTTCAAGGTACTTTGAAATGTGTGTGTGTGTGTTTTTTTTTTTTCTTCTGCTTAGGGAACTGTAGGTATAATTCTCTGTGGATGAGTTTGGCCAAGGATCAGAATGACTTCCACTGTACACTCTACAGTTTTGCTAAAAGTGTTTATCAACTGGTACGAATGTTCTTTTGAAGCGTCCAACCTAGAAGATAAATTGCATTTTTAAAATACCTGAAGATTCTCTCCATTTTTTTTCATTTCTTTGATGCATGTAATTCTTTAGACTTCAACCCAATTCTCATCTTTTGGCAAATGACCAACTCACAGATTCCAAGCAATATTCAGGATGTATTCAGCTAAAACAAATCAAGTCCGACAGTTGTCACAGAAGCATTTAAGCAAAATTACTTCAACATTTTAACAATGCTTGACGTTTTCAGGGATGTCTTTGAAGTACAGAGCTCCCAAAATATTTAGTGTTAACAGTTTTGGACAGGTGTTTTGCCAAAGACATGTAAAGATGTGTTGAGTGAAGATTATTATTTTGCAGTGTGTTTAGCCTCTGGAAAAAATATTTATGTCTTAATTGGATGGAATTCCACCTGTCATTTTATCAAACACTTTGCTTATGGTCCATTTTGCTTAGAGTCCAAGAAAAATGAAAGTATTTTAGTTGCGAGAATTAATGTGACACATGTTTGGGCTTTGTGGAATCACTGCATTTGTTTGGAGATAATTATAAGAGAGTGCTTTAGAAACTTGAACTGGAATTTGCAATTAGAATATACAAAATTGGGTCTGAAAGGAGAGCTTAAGCAAGAGAGAGAATGACAAAAAAATAAATGTTGCAAATCCCCTTTATAGTAAACCCAACTTACAAACTGAAAAATCACTTCATTAAAACTCAAAAGGAAAAAGACAACCAACACCCTATCTGGGGCTTCTGCCCATGTTAGGGGCAGCTGTCGTAGTGTCTGGCACCTAGTAGGGCCGCAGAAAAACAGAGCTTCTAGGCTTTCCTTAATTTTCCCATCTCTCACTTGGCCATCTGGGCCTCTGCAAGATTTTTGGGCATTTGCAACAAGATTCTCACCAGGAGGACTAGGGAAAGAACACAGAACTCTGCTGCTCTTGAGTTCCTCTCTTGAAGGCCCCGCCTCTCCCCCACCCCCAACGACCCACACTTGGGAGCAAGCCTCCAGCAGGAGAACCTCTTGGCGACACCCAGCATTCAAACCACAGCAGGCGCAGAGCCGGGGACGGAGGGTGCCGACCATGGGGGCAGTGCCCCCACTGGCACAGCCACAGCACTAGTGCGGGGCGGGGGGTGACAATGGCATCCCCCGTGCCAAATCCTCGCCTCCCCCTGCTCTTGGTGAAGGCACTGGCTGAACTTCTGTTCATCTTCACACGGGGAAGCAGCACACCTGGCCTCAGGTTTAGGGAGGTGGAGAAACAGAGTGAGCCAGGGAGCCCACAGGCTTGGTGATGGATCTGCCATTGGCCATGGTGTTGGAGCTTGCGGCCAGCTGAACCTGAGGGCCAGGGGTCCCAGTGACGACGGCTGGGGACTGACATGTGGTCCTCTAAGGATTCGGGCAGAGGAGCTGTCCAAAGCCTTTTCACCCTTTTTAAAATTAATGAAAGGGAGCAGATTTTGTGAATTTCATGCAGTTGTAAGATCATCATGATACTTCCCGCCCTCCCTCCTCCTTTCTTTCTTATTTTTCTTTTATTTTTTCAATCACATGATTTTAATTTACTTACTAATCCTCCACTACATAAAGAATTCAAGTAGAGACACCACTGTTCCTCAGGAGTATAGACAGGGGCTATAAACAATAACCAAATCTCAAGATGTCAATTTCACTCATATACATTATATTTTCTTGTACTCTGTATTAGTTTACCACAAATCAGAGAAAACATATGATATTTGTATTTGGGGGGCTGGCTTATTTGACTAAGCATAGTGGTCTCCAATTGTATCATTTTATTTCAAAAGATGATTTCATTCTTTTTCATGGCTGAGTAGTATTTCACTATGTATATATACCACAATATATTCATTCTATCAGTTGATGGACAACCGGGGCTGATTCCGTATCCTAGCTATTGTGAATTGAGCTGTTATACACAGGAGGGTACAGATCACTCTTTCATATGCTGATTTCATTTCCTTTGGGTAAATTCCCAGGAGGGGGATTGCTGGGTCATATGGTAGAGCCATTTTTAGATTTCCAGGGACTCTCCATAGGGTCTTCCACATGGCTGTGCTAGTTTACATTTCTGTCAACAGTGGACTAGGGCACCTTTTTCTCCACATCGTCGCCAGGATTGGCTGGTGCTGCTTTGTGGATGGCAGGTGTTCTAATGAGCCTTCCTCCTGTCTTGTGTCATGTTTGCCTCCATGTCCTGTTGTGTACTCTGCTCTCTCATGTGTGGGGTCTTTTACTGTTCCATGTGTGGACTTTTGGAGCTTACTCCCTGTCTCTTTTTAAAATATTTATTTATTTGAAAGGCAGAGTGATAGAGAAACAGATGGAGAGGGAGAGAGAGATGGAGAGGGAGAGAGAGAAGGAATTCTTCCATCTGCTGAGTCACTCCTCAAGTGGCTGCAATGCCTAGCGCTGGTCCAGGTGTAGCCAGGTGCCAGATCTGCATGCAGGTCTCCCACATGGGTGGCAGGGGCCCAAGTACTTGGGCCGTCCTCAACGCCTTCTCAGTCACATTAGCAGGAAGCTGCATCAGAAGCCGAGCAGCTGGGGTTTGACTGAGCACTGTGATATGGGATGCTGGTGCTGCAAGTGGCAGCTCAACCTGCTGTACCACAATGCCAGCCCCTCGTCTCTTGTTCATTTCAAGTTCCAGTCCTTGTTTTATCTCTAGCCCGCTGCTAGAATCATTCACGATATCCCCTTTGCATCAGCTACTCTGGGTGATTTTATATTTCTTCAAATAAAAATATGAGGTTAAACAAAAGGATAACCCATCATGCGGAGATGTAAATGTGCATTCTCTGTTTCTATCTGGAACTAAGCTTGTACTCAGCACGTATAGGTTTACCTTACCTGTGTCTGCGCACTGCTGATCTCACTGGGGTGTGAGAGAGGGAATGAAGGTAGAGGGAGGTGAGTGAAAGAAGGCAAGGCAGGGGTCCCGAAGCCCGCCCTGGTCTATTTCTTGCTCCCGTTGACCATGGCGGGGCAAGCACGGGTGAGTGGCAGTCCACACCTGCTCCAGTTCACTCTGCTTCTTCCGCACCAGCAGTGTGGGAAGACATCACACGGTCCCCAAGGTACGGGCTCTAGAGAAACACCCCAGCCCTGGATCCGAATCCGCTCTGTCCCACTTCCCAGCTGTGGGATTTGAGCCTTGGGAAGAGACTTAATTTCTCTAAGCTTCGCTGCTTTAATGTATAAAACTGGAGAAATAACAACACCAAGCATGTAGGATCATTATAAACAAGGCTGGAAATACACAGAGTATATAAGTGGAACACTCAATAACCATTCAGAACTGGTAGGAGCCGTGATTATCACAGGCCCAGCATCTCTAATCCCAAAATCAGAAATGCTCTGAAATCTGAAACTTTGAGCCGTGACATGATGCCACAGGTGGAAATTTTCATGTCTGACCTCCTCGGTGGATTGCAGGAAAAATGTAAGTCCATTAAAAATATTGCATTAAATTCAGGCAGGCATTTGATCCAGAAATTAAAACACTGCTTGGGAGGCCCACATTCCACGTTGGAGTGCCTGGGCTTTGATTCCAGCTTCCTGCTGAAACACACCCTGGAAGGCAGCAGGAGGTGGCTCAAATGCTTGGATCCTCGCCACCCTCGCAGGAGACCTGGGTCCACTTCCAGCCCCTGGCTTCAGCCCAGGCTGTTGTGACCATCTGGGAAGTGAACCAGCAGATAGACGATCTCTCTCTCTCTCTCTCCCCCCCCCCTCTGCTTTTCAAACAACATGCAAATAAATAAGTAACAATTTAGCAAAAATTACCTTCAGGCTATGTGAATGTGCTGTGTATGAAACATAAATGAAGTTCATGCTCAGACGTGGGTACTGTTCCCCAAAGGTCCCATCTACAAATATTCCAAAAATCCAAGACTCTTTCAGTCCCAAATATTTCAAATAAGAGGTACTCAACTTGTGCCATTGTATTGTCAGTAGAGAGAAACTGATTCCTTAGCTTCACATAAAACCCAGAAACAGAAACGGTAAGCAAACTGGGGTCCAGTGATGCTATAATGTTGTTAAATGGCATGGTCATCAAGTGGAATGTTGCTTAAAAGAAGATGAGCCCGAAGGACGCTAAGGAACCGTATCGGGGGACGTGCCTACGAGGCAGCACCTGTCCTCCATCTCGCCCAGCAGTCGGTGTCGGACGCTGTACTTTGTTCCTAGCGATGTTGAGCAGTATCCAGAGGGTGCCACGGTTCTCCACCTTGTCACAGCAGCTCTCAGGAGCAGCCGTGGCTCACAGCTGGGTTTCCTGCTAATTGGTCGCGTTCCCCCTTTGTTGTAACAAGCAGTGAAGCACCCAACACTCAGAATGGGAAATCATGTGGCCAGAGTGAGGCCAGGTGCGCAGATGGCTGTGCTGAACAAGACTTTGGGGTTTTATTCAACAGAAAAACCGTTGGCTAGACAAGCAACACTGCGCAGTGCATTTATCTGGAGAGATGTTTTGTTTTTGTTTTGAAAATGTGCTGAGAAGCTCAGTTCTTTCCTTAAAATGATGGTTTTAAAACAGAGTGTTAGCCAATTATCCTGTAGATGTTTGTGATGAAATTTGATTGGAGAGAAAAGTCCAGAAGGGTTGACTCCTCCAGTTGTGACTTTCTGCTCTAACCCAGATATCGGCCGAAGTTCCCTGCTTCTTAAGAACCAAAAGGAGGGGCTGGCGTTGTAGCACAGCGGGTTAACGCCCTGGCATGAAGCGCTGGCATCCCATATGGGCGCCGGTTCGAGTCCCGACTGCTCCACTTCTGATCCAGCTCTCTGCTATGGCCTGGGAAAGCAGTTGAAGATGGCCCAAGTCCTTGGGTCCCTGCACCCATGTGGGAGACCTGGAAGAAGCTCCTGGCTCCTGGCTTCAGATCGGCACAATTCCAGCCATTGAGGCCAATTAGGGAGTGAACCATCGGATGGAATACCTCTCTCTCTCTCTCTGCCTCTCCTCTCTCTGTGTAACTCTGATTCTCAAGTGAAATAAATAAATCTTTAAAAAAAAAAAAAAAGAACCAAAAGGAGGGAGCAGGGCTGTGGCACAGTGAATTGAGTCTCTGCCTGTGATGCCAGCATCCCACATGGGCATTGGTTTGAGTCTCAGCTGCCTCACTTCCCACCTGGCTCCCTGCTAATTCTCCACGGCAAGCGGCAGAGGATGGCCCAACAGCTTAGGCCCTTGCCACCCACATGGGAGACCTAGAAGAAGTTCCTGGCTCCTGGCTTCTGCCCAGCACAGCCCTGGCCATTGCAGCCATTTGGGGGGTGAACCAACGGATAGAAGATCTCTCTCTCTTTGTGCTCTCTGTAACTCTATTTTTCAAATAAATAAATAAATCTTTTTAAAAAAGAGAAAGAACCAAAAGGAATCGGCCTGCTCTCCTCCCCGGCATGGGGAAAGCCGTGTGGCTTCGCTCCTCTCTCAGTGGCCTTGAAGGCCAAGAAGCTGGGGAGTGGCTGGCGGACTGGGGTTGGGTGCACTTGTTGGGTTCATTCTAATCCGCGCATTCTGTCACTGCCCTTCTGCACAGGAGTCCGCCCCATGACACTTCCACTCAGTTACGGATTCAGGACACCCCCCTCCACACTGCCTCGCATAAGCCCTGCGTGTGCACACGGACTGCTGGAGTTTGAGAAGAGGCGCTGGGTATCAGCGTAAGAGAGGAGGAGGGCAGCCTGCAGTGGAACATTAGAGGTCCCCGGCTCGCCAGCATCTGTCACAGGAGGCGGTGATGCCCTCCGCTCCTGTCAGCCACTCCTCCGTTTCCTTGCTGTGTTATATCGAGGACCTGGCCATCGACTAGGTCACTATGAAATTGTCCTGTAAACTCAGGGGCCGCAACACCCTCCTCCACCTCTTTGGGACAGAGTGAGGCTCTGCATACTACCAGCTATATTTCAAGCGGGTAGACAGGGTTTGCAGACAAGAGCGTTGTGCAGATAAACAGCGGAGCCAGGGCCCCAACATCCAGCCGGCGCCCACCTTACTGCTGGACCCCGTTATTATCACCGTAGTTCCATACGTGTCAAAGGACGCTCTCGCCAATTCTCAAATAGTTCAATGCTTAGGCACTTGACACTGCAACCTGAATTAGAAACCTTTCTCGATGAAGCAGAAGGCACTTGCCAACTCCAGAGACACAAAGCACTGAGGCTTGCAAAGAATGAGAAGTCTGGGCGGGCTTATGGAGGAGGCAGACACGAGCGCAGCATGGGACCTGTTCTCTTCATTCACTTGGATGCAAGGCAGGCAAATCCTCTGACAAATGCGCAGCTGGGTGCTGCAGGTTCTAGGGAGAGGATGGAGACCAATCGTTGTTTAGCGTCCGTAACAAGAACCGTCATGACAGCTTTCTCTGTGCGTTCCTCCCCCTGCCCGCCAGGGCAGCTGTCTCTCTCACCTTTTAATTTTCTCCCAGGACACCTAACTGCTGCTCTAATTCCATTAACTTCACGGCGTGACTTCAGAAACTTCTTCTTTCCCAGAAAGATGCTGTGTGTGTGTTTTTCGCTCTATTCTGATCGCTGGCACCAAATACAGGAAGAATCTGAACACAAAGTCGTCACAAGAAAGGACGAAGTCTGGGGAAGCCGAGAGGGAGAGGGCGTTGGGAATGAAAATGGCTAAGAAAACCTTCTGAAGGTGAAGATGGCGCAGCCACGCCTTGAAGAGAGTGTGTCAGGCAGTGAGCTTGTTTGCAAGCAACGGAAATGGGCAGACGTTAACTGAAGGAGAAGACTTGGTTGGAAAGAAGACATTGGCTCGAGAATCCATGTAAAGTTTGAGAAGCACAATTGGAAACTGGGATTGAGCCAAAGGTGATCCAACAGCAAGGACCACGGCCAAGGTCACCCCAGCAAGCAAGCTGTTTGGAGCAGCCAGCTGCACTCTCCCAGGAGGCACCTGGGGCTCTCCTCACTGCTGCCAGAACCTCACGGTGATTCTCGGCTGTCTTGGATCTTTGATTCACGGCTGCAAAACCCAGGCCTGGGGGAGGCATCGGAATGGGCAATCCAGGCGGCTTTTTGCTTATTTACTGCCAGGAATTGCAAGAGGGCAGAGGACGTATCTTGTCCTTTCAGCTGCCACAGTGTGTTGAGTGCCTTCTACCCAGGACTGATCATAGTGTGAAAGAATCTCCCTAAACAGGCAGACTCTCTAGGTCTTGAGACAATAACTGTATGAAGATAGAGAGAGGGTAGACAGCTAAGAGCTAGAAATGAAGACAGCGTGATGAAGGGGATTGTGGCCGCATCACGAGGTCCAGCAAAGGCATGAAGGGGAAAGTAGAAAAACAGTGGGGCTGGAATGGGAGAGGGACCAAACGGCACGAGGCTGGGACGGCGAGTTGGCGCCTTGTGTTCAGAGTCCAATTCTAGTGGAGGCACCTGCCCTGCTATTCTTTGGAAATGCCAGTATGTAAAGAGAACCTGGGCATAGAATATTCCTTATAGGAGTCTGTGGTGTGGCCCAGTGGGTTAAGTCACTGCTTGCAATGCCAGCATCCCATCCGAGAGAGCCAGAGCGAATCCTGGCTGCTCCACTTCAGCTCCAGCCTCCTGCTAATGTGCCTGGGAAAACAGCACTGTTTTGGCCCAAATACTTGGGCCCCTGACACCCATGTGGGAGACCCAGATAGAGTTCATGGCTCCTGTCTTTGGCCTCACCTAACCCTGGCTGTTGGAGCCATTTGGGGGCTGAAGCAGTGGACCGATGATTTCTCTGTCTGACCCCCCTGAGCACGCTGAGTCTTTCAAACAAATAAATTAACAAATTTTTAAAAATAATATTCAATGTACATTTAGAGCACAAACGCCAAGCTCTTTGTCTTGATTCTTCCATTCTCATAGGAGCTATCATTTCAAAAGTCGAAAGACAAATACGAGCATTAAAAAAAAGTCCACCCAATGAAGACAGAGAGAGAAAGGAGGTTTTGTGGGGTTTTGCTTCGGGGGCTCTGGGTAGGATTTTCTGTGGACTTGAAACTCGCGTGGACACAAATCCGTGGCAGTACCCACTGTTTTGGGCAAACTTGGGAGCGATGCTCCATTGACCGTCAGGGAAGCATCTAGGCTGGGGGGCCCTCGGTGGGCCTGATGGGACGACTTGGAGTCTTTTACACGGAGAATAAAGTTGGGTGGGTGTCTGTGCTCAGCGGCAGAGGGGTGGCTGGCGGCGATGGCCCTCGGCCGGGGACTTCTCCTCCCCTCCCTACACGGCAGCCTTTTGTGCGCTCCTAGGAAAGGGAACCTCAGCAGCACAGGGACAAGGTGTGGCTGATGCGGCCGATAAGCCCCACACAAAAAGCCCACTGTAGTGCTGAAAGGGTCTCCAGTGTAGCTCTTTAATTTCCTCGCTTGGAAATGTTTCTGGGCTTTTCATCCCGGCCTTTATCTTAACTTCTAATCGGAGCAAAGCGGCAGCCTTTCAAATGGAACAAATAGGTTCCTCTGCCTGTGACAAGATGTACCTCATTTTCTCGGCAAGCCTTCAGCAAGGTCACACCTTTTTAATTTATTTTCTGTAAGAAAAATCTAGTTGCTGGATAGAACAAGGGCCAGATCTCGCTAGAGGTCATTTCTCGAGCTACTCATAAAGTAGAATGGGATTAGAGCCGTTTAATATCCTGCCCGTCACGGGCACTCGGGGCGCGCCCAGGAGCCCACCCTGGCACTGCAGACACTCTCGGGGGCCTCTCCTCGTGCTGCCCCCACCCGGCCCCCCACCCCACCCCTCCCCTGTCTGTATTCATGCTGCACGCCTTACTTGTACTACTCGGAATGCAGACTTCAGCAGTTTCATCAAGATCACCGAGTCGTGCGTGTTCACCATTTTCTAATCAAAAACGAATGGACAGAAGACAGTTTGCTTTCCATTTGTGTGAGGTTTTTGTTAATTTACCTTGCCCATCACTGGGATGAGAATGTTTCCCGTAATTTTTCTCTCAGAGCATTTGAAAGATGAAGTACATGGTTTTAGTCTGAAATACAGGCAGGGACTTCATTCCATGTGCTTTAGTTATTGGATAATTTGCTAAAATGCTTAACTCACTCCATTTTCATTCCTCTAATTCTTTTTCTTTTGTTTTCATGAAACAATTCTCTTGTTCTGATTCTAAAAATACTTCTATGGGGCCAGCCTTGTGGCTTAGCAGTTTAAGCTGCCCCGCTGTGACACTGGCATCCCATATCAGAGCTCCAGTTCAAGTCCCGGCTGCTCCACTTCCAATCCGGCTCCCTGCTAGTGCACCTGGGAAAGCAGTGGAAGATGGCCCAAGTGCTTGAGCCCCTGACACGCACATGGAGATCCAGATGAAGCTCCTGGCTTTGGCCTGGTCCAGTTGTGGCTACTGTGGCTACTGGGGTCACTTGGGGAGTGAACCAGCAGATGGAAGATCTCTCTCTCTTCCTCTGTCTCTGTAACTCTGCATTTCAAATAAATAAATAAATCTTTAAAAAATCACCATGCAGGGCCAGCGCTGTGGCGTAGCAGGTAAAACCTCTGCCGGCAGCACCAGCATCCCATATGGGCGCTGGTTCAAGTCCTGGCTGCTCCACTTCCAAACCAGCTCTCTGCTATGGCCTGGGAAAGCAGTAGAAGATGGCCCAAGTCCTTGGGCCCCTGCACCGATGTGGGAGACCCGGAAGAAGCTCCTGGCTCCTGGCTTCCGATTGGCGCAGCTCCAGCCTTTGCAGCCAACTGGGGAGTGAACCAGCAGATGGAAGACCTCTCTCTCTGCCTCTCCTTTTCTCTCTTTGTAACTCTGCCTTTCAAATAAATAAATAAAGCTTTAAAAAACAAACAAATAAATATTTTAAAAATTACCATGCATAGTCCCTTTTGTAAATATATAGAAAATGTCTGGAAGAAAAGATACTGACCTTCAGTAGTGTTCACGCCTTGTGAGGGGAATCAGGACAGTAGGGACCATATGCTAACCTCTCACTTGACTGTTTTGCAATGCTAAGGCACTTAGAATTTTAAAGAAAAAAAAATAAACAGAAATACCTACCTTTGGGAAGAAAATTATGAGTATGCTGGAAAGAATGCCAAATAAATAGAAGTCACCCAAAAGCGTACCCTCCAAGGAAAATGCAGATGAAACTTTGGGTTTCTGTCCACACTTTAATCTGCATATTTATCAAATCTCTCTTCCTTCCAGTGCACTATAGTGTGGCTATTTCTCCATTTTATTAAATATACTTTCTAAAGAATGTATTTAGGTGCTGGTGCTGTGGTGTAGCAGATAAACCTGCTGCCTGCAGTCCCAGCATCCCATATGGGCGCTGGTTCGACTCCCAGCCGCTCCACTTCTGACCCAGCTCTCTGCTATGGCCTGGGAAAGTGGTAGAAGATGGCTCAAGTCCTTAGGCCCTTACACCCACGTGGAAAACCCAGAAGAAGCTCCTGGCTCCTGGCTTCAGATCAGCCCTGCTCCAGCCATCACAGCCATTTGGGGAGTGAACCAGCGGGTAGAAGACCTCTTTCTGCCTCTGCCTCTCTGTAGCTCTCTGCCTTTCAAATAAATAAATAGATCTTTTTTTTTTTTTAAGAAGAATGTATTTAATGCTTATTAGTATTTCATCATGTAAGCAGACATCATGCATTTATATATTTTTAAAAGATTTATTTATTTATTTGAAAGGCAGAGAGATAGAGACAAATAGAGATTCTCTGTCTCCTTATAACTCCCCAAATGACCACAACAACCAGAATTGGACCAGGCCAAAGCCAAAGGCCTGGAACTCAATCTGAGCCTCCCACATGGGGGTACTGGGACTATCACTCAGTGCCTTTGAGGTACACTAGCAGGAAGCTGGATAGGAAGTGGGGACCTGAACTGGCAGCTGCTACGGGCCACAGGCCTCCGTGGCTTAACCCATGCATCACAACACCCGGCCTGTGTTTAGACATTTTAGAACCTGCTTGCTTCTTTCTATGTGTTGCTATTATTAAAGGAAATCCTATAATTAAAGCCCTGACTTATACACATTTGTGTACATTGCAGATCCTGTTCTTAGGCTGGAGAAGGTTCCTTGAAGTGGAGCTGCAAGTTCAAAGCAGAGAACACACTCAAGACTATTGATTGACACATTTTACACGGTGAGCTGCAGGAAGAGGAAATCCATTTCAATTACCACCAGCAGTATTTCAAAGTGTCTATTAAAACTTTTTTCTGTTTTTGCTGACTCTTTGGATGTGATAAGATGAAAATAAATGATTGTTTTTAAATTATTAATGATGTTAAGCATTTATCACTAATTTTTGGTTGTTCGTATTTATTCTTCTGTGAAATGACTTCTTTGGCTATTTGTTCCAGAAAGCTGTTTTTTTTTTCTAGTATGTAAACACATTTTTTAATTAAAAATAGCATTTGATTGCCTGTTTCTTTTTAATGTATTTATTTGAAAGACAGAGTGACAGAGAATCAGGGACAGACAGAGCCAGAGCTGTCTTCCGTTTGCTAGCACACTCTCCATATATCTACGACAGCCTGGGTTAGGCCGGGCTGAAGCCTGGAGCAAGGAACTCAATCCACGTGGGTGGCAGGAACCAAGAACTTGGGCCATCACTGCTGCTTCCCATCATGTAAGCAGGAAGCCGGATCCGAGCACAGAATAGCCAGGGCTCACACCGGGCGCTCTGACCCGGGATGCCGGCATTCCGAGCTGTGTCTGAACCCACTGCACCACACTGCCCACCCCTACACACTGTACTTCAAAGATATTAAAACTTTGCATACAAGATATTTCACCTTCTATCTCATCTGACATCTACAGTGTGATTCTGTTTTTAAAATATCATTGTTTCTTCCCTATTTTAAATTTATTTCTACTTTATTTATTTTGAGGGGCAGAGAGACAGAGAGAGGGAGAGATACACAGACAGAGAAAAGCTTCCCATACTCTGGCTCAATCTCCTGATGCCCATGATGGCCAGGACTAGGTGGTGCCGAAGCCAGGAGCCAGGAGCTCACATCAGGTCTCCCATCATTTAAACCACCACATCTGCCTCCCGGGATCTGTGTCGACTATAAGCTGAAGTCAGAAACCAGGCCGGCGCCGCGGCTCACTAGGCTAATCCTCCGCCTAGCGGCGCCGGCACCCCGGGTTCTAGTCCCGGTTGGGGCGCCGGATTCTGTCCCGGTTGCCCCTCTTCCAGGCCAGCTCTCTGCTGTGGCCAGGGAGTGCAGTGGAGGATGGCCCAGGTGCTTGGGCCCTGCACCCCATGGGAGACCAGGAAAAGCACCTGGCTCCTGGCTCCTGCCGTTGGATCAGCGCGGTAGCGCGTCGGCCGCGGCGGCCATTGGAGGGTGAACCAACGGCAAAGGAAGACCTTTCTCTCTGTCTCTCTCTCTCACCGTCCACTCTGCCTGTCAAAAAAAAAAAAAAAAGTCAGAAACCAGCGCTGGGTATCAAACCCAAGTTCTTCAACACAGGGTCTGGGTGTCTGAAAGGCTGTGTCACCTCCTAGGCTGGATGTCCAGCCTGTTCCTTCCATTATCATCATCATCATCATTATCACTTCTTTGAAAGGCAGAGTTAGAGAGAGAGAGAGAGAGAGAGAAAGAGAAATCTTTCATATGCAGGTTCACTCGCCCAAATGGCCCAACAGCCAGGGCTGGGGCAGACTGAAGCCAGGAGCTCCACCTGGGTCTCCCTTGTCAGTGTCACAGGCTTAAATACTTGGATCATCATCTGCTGCTCGCCCAGGTGCAGGGGCAGAGAACTGGATCCGAAGCAAGGCAGCTGGGGCTCGAACCAGCGCTCTGGCATGGAATGCTGATGTTCTAAGCGGCAGCTTAGCCACCCCACCCCCACCCCACCCCTTCTTTTTTTGTGCTCATACCTGTCACTCATGTCATTTATGGTTTTCATTTCAGTTTAGGCTTAGAAACATCTTTTCACCCTGAAGGCAGATAATTCTCATATTTAATATTCCACTCAAGATAACTGTATTGATTTTTAGTTCATTTTTGCATGGTATAAGATAGGGATCAAACTTTATTTCTCTAAATAACCAACCAATTAATGCAAAGTTGTTCATTGCATTCATTTTTCCCAAATATGTGAGATTCTATATTCCGTATCTTGTTCTATCAATCTCTGTCTGTTCTAGTGTTTGTCACACAAACACTAATAATAATTGTTCATTTATATCTCCATTTTTGTCAGTTTGTTATTCTTTATTCTTTTTTCATACTTTCTTCAATAGGCTTGCCCTTTTGGTTTTCAGATGAATTTCCCTGTCATCTAACACCAGTGAACATTCAGTACTTAACCAATAAATATTTTTATTATGCAAATGAATACATTCATTTTATTGGAATTAAATTAAATCTATAATGGGAAGCATTGACATCTTTGCAATATCGACTTTCTCAACCATGTACATGGTATGTCAATTCATTTTTATTTTTATTTTTTAAAGATGTATTTATTTGAACGGCAGAATTGCAGAGAGAGAGAGACAGGTCTTCCACCCTCTGGTTCACTCCCGAGACGGCTGCAAAATCAGAGCTGAGCTGATCTGAAACCAGAAGCCAGGAGCTTCTTCTGGGTCTCCCATGTAGGTGCAGGGGCCCAAGGACTTGGGTTGTCTTCCACTGCTTTCCCAGGTGTATCAGCAGGGATCTGGATCAGAAATGGAGCAGCTGGGACTCAAACCTGCGCCCATATGGGATGCCGGCACTGCCAACAGCAGCTTAACCCCTGTGCCACAGCATTGGCCCCTTTATTTTTTAAAAAATTGTGTTCCTCAATAATGTTTATTTTTTTCTTATAAGACTTAACATTTTATTATTCACTTTATTTTATATATTTCAATTTTATTGTTGTAGTAAATTGAATGGTAAATCACTTTTAAGATGATATGTATCAAATTGTGTTTAGGAAAACTTGTTTGAAAGATTTGCATGGGGCTGGCATTGTGGTATAGCAGGGTAAGCTGCCACCTGCAACATCGGCATCCCATGTGGGCGCCAGTTAGTATCCTGGCTGTTCCACTTCTCATCCAACTTCCTGCTGATGCCCTAGGAAAAGCAGGAGTAAATGGCCCAAGTGCTTGGGCCCCTGCACCATGTGGAAGACCTGGCTCCTGGCTGCTGGCTCCTGGCTTTGGCCTTGCCCAGTCATGGTTATTGTGGCCATCTGGGGAGTGAATCAGCATAGAAGGTCTTTCTGTCTGTCTGTCTGTCTCTCTCTCTCTCTCTCTTTCTCTCCCCTCCCCCCACCCCCGTAACTCTGACTTTCAAATACATAAGTAAATCTTTAAGAAAATAAAAAAGACTTGCTGTTATGGTCACTTTATATCATAACAAATCTCATTATCACTACTAGGAGTGTACTTTGGAATAAGCTTTATGCAAAATAATTTCTTCATTCATTTATTCACTTATTATTCAAGCAACAAACCATTCAGATTACCAATTACCAAATACCTATTAACTCTGTGCCAAGCTGGTGATACAGTAGTGAACAAAAGCAGGCATGTCTTCGCCCCTAACGGAGTGTACCCTGTAATGGAGAACCTTCCTTACATAAAAGCATGACTGTGAGTAGTCTTCTGAGAGTCAGCTTTGTCAGAGAGGTCAGAGGAATCTTCCCTAAGGAAGTCATGATGGCATGGAGTAGAACTAGATGTTAACCGGGGAACCAGGAAAAAGGAGACGAAAAAGATGTCCAGGCAGAAGGAGCAATGCCTTCGGAGGTGCTCTGGGCGGAGGAGGCATCACGTCATTGTTGAGTTTCTGGAAGAAAGACAAGGTGACCAAAGCGAAGGGATCAGAAGCGGGGGTAGAGGGCAGATGGTGGGTGTGGGGGGTGAGGCTGGCTGGCAGCACCTGGCGGTTCACGCTGGTGACTTTGATGTTCATTCTGAGAGGAATGGGAGGTGTCATAATTGACACTATTATGTTTGCTTTTCAGAGTGGTTACCTTGGCTGCAACTAGGAAGGGAAGTTTTCAAGAATCAAGAAAGGATGACAGTAGACAAAAGAGAAGGCAACTATACCAGTTCAGGGAATAAAGGAAGATAGCTCCAATCAGAAAGGTGCTGGTGGGGAAAGAGACAGACGATGGACTTGAGAGACAGCTAAGACACGTAACTCCCAACACCAGTCAAGTCGGTCAGTCGGCGGAGATCAGGAGGCGGGCTGACTCCCAGGTCCCAGGCTGGGAGAGCAGAACTAATGGTGCCGTGCACTCAGATGGAGACCAGCAGAGGAGGGCCAGATTTGTGGGAAAGATCTGTGGTTTGTTCCAGACATGGGGGTTTGAGATGCCTTGTGATATCCAAGTAGGAACAGCAAGTAGGCAGCTGTATATTTGGGTCTGAAGATCCAGGGAGAGGGCTGAGCTAGAAGTCCACACCCATGAGTCATCTGTTAGTAAGTGCTCACCAACACCAGACATCGCTTAGCGAGCAAGCATGGGATGGCAAAGGACGCTCACAAGGCTGAGCCCCAGTGGGCACCTAGGGGTTGAGCCTGCAGCAGAGGTGGAGAGGGTGGCCAGAATGACCAGGAAATCATGCAAATCAAGGCACGTGAGCACCTCCACTACATCCATGGTCAACTGATTTTAGTCAAGTATACCAAGACCATCCAGTGAGGGGGCGAAGGGTCTCTGCAACCGATGGATATCTACCTGCAAAAGAAGACCCCCTGCCTCATGCCATGTATGGAAATTAATTAAAAACTGATCGACAACCTAAATATCAGAGCTAAAACCTTATAAGGCCTTGAAGACAGCATAGGGGCAAATCCTCTTGACCTTGGATTTGGCAGATACAGCACTAAAAGCACAGCAAGAAAACAAATTCGATTTCACCAAAATGAAGAACTTTTGTGCATCAAAGGACGTGATAAAGTGAGAAGACAATCTACAGAATGGGAAATCATATTTGCAGATCATATCTCTAATAAGGGTTTAGTACCAGGATCTATAAAGTACTCTTAAAACAACAAAAGGAACTCCTACACCAATAAAAAGACAAATGGCCTAATTAACAGTGGGAGAGGACTTGGTAGGCATTTCTCTAGAAAAAAATATATAAATGGCTAACAAGCACAAGAAAAGATGCCCCCAATATTTTATCATTAGAGATAGTATGGAGAAGGACAATTAGTATCAGGGAGATGCAAATTAGAGCCAGAATGTGACAGATTCACATTCCCCGGGATGGTTAAACTTGGAAAAAGAAAATAACAAATGTTGGCAAGAACCCAAGAGAAACATGAACTTGTGTAATCGGTGGTGAAAACGTTCCATGGTTCAGTCCCCACAAAAAACAAGTGGACCCTCAAAAAGTTAAGCAGAGAATTATCATATGACTCCACAATTCCACAATCAGGTATCTTGAGTTGGAATTGAGTGTTTAACAAGTGCATGAACACATGTGTTCACAGCAGCACTATTTAGACAAAGGTGGAAACGACCCAGATGTCCATCACACTATGAATAGACAAGCTGTGATCTAGCCATACAATGGAATACTAGTCAGTCATAGAAAGGATTGGAAGGCTACTACATGCTACCATATAAATGAACCTCCAAAACATTTTGATAAGTCAAAGAAACCAGGCACAACAGGTCACAAATTGCGTGATTCCATGGATAGGCAATACCCAGGATAGACACAGCCATAGAAATGGAGCAGGGATTGGTGGTTGCCAAGGGTTGGGAGGGTAGCAATGGGACTACATCACTTACTGGGTTAGGAGTGTTACTCTGGAGTGATGGAAATGTTTTGGAACAAGATAGAGCAGGTCGTTACGGAACACTGAGGATATACCACTAGCCACTGATCATTTTGAAATGGTTGTCAATTCTGCCTCAATCCTGTGCTTGGACCACCCTCCACTGCCTTTCCAGGCACATTAACAGAAAGCTGTGTTGGAAGTGCAGCAGCGGGGATTCGGCCTGGCACTCCAGTATGGGGTGTCTGTGTCGCCAGAGGCCACATAACCTGCTGTGCCACGTGGCAGCCCCAGACAGCTCTTCCATTAAACTTGATCGTGAACGGCAAATGAGAGAGGCAGAGGAGAAGCAGCGTAGCATGGAGGAGGGACCGTTAAAGTGGACGAGACCGAAGAAGGTAAAGGTGGGTGAAGACACTCGTTGGTCATGGAATGCTTGGGAGGGGCTGCCCCTGGGAGGGGCGTGGCGGGAGTGGGGGCTACAGCCCTGGTGGGAGGACTGGACGCAGCCCAGGGATGACAGCTCCCCTAGAGAGGGCATATCACTTGACCCGTGAACTCTGCCACGATTTTCCAAAACGCAGTCTTCAATGGCAGTCATGTTGCCAGTTGCTGACAGCATTGTATGAGGCAGAGGACAATGGCACTGGAGAGAGCCCCCATTCTGCTCTGATGAATGGCTGTGTGACCCTGAGAAAGCTGCCAACCTCTGTGAACCCCAGCCTGGTTTCACCTGCTTCTGGAGGGCCCTTCTATGTCCCAGGGGGGGAGGGGAGTAGACCGCTGTCCTACCTGTTAGGCGAGCTCCTGCCCCTTCCTGCTGCTAGTCTGCGAACTCACTCAGGGCAGGGGACACGCCTTCCTCATCGCCTCCCCACCAGGACCAGCACACAGTAGGTGCTCACTGAATGTGGCACAATGAAGACTGCTATCTAGAGACATTGAGTCACACTGGTATTTGCTATGTAGAGGGTATTCAAGAAGTTCATGGAAACTGGGTAGCATGGAAAAGCTATGCACAAATTCAAACATTTTACACAAAAATAAACATCGTTTGATTCCATTTTCCACATATGTGTTCAAGCACAGTGCTACACACACACACACACACCCTTATGTTCATGTATGTGTGTATGTATACTCTTTAAAAACCACACAACTCTGCCTATTCCCTAAACTCTGGAGGATTATTGGAAGGTTTATGGGGAGCTTTTGGTTGCAAATTGCAGAAACAGACATCAGCTGATTTGTGAGAAAAAAAGAGAGTTTTTAGAAGTCTCAGGAATTTGGTAAAAGTCAAAAGCTGAGTACTAGGGTTTGAAAGCATCCCCTGAGGTTCATGTCCCTGAGCCCTCATCTCCAGTACAGGAGTGTTGAGAGGCGGGGCCTCATGGGAGGTGTCAGGGTCACAAGGGTGGAGTGCGCACGGACGGGTCAAGGTCATTATCGCAGGAGTAGGTTTGTCCCTGGGGGAGTGAGTCTGTGAGAAGGGCGAGGTTGATGCCCTCCCGCCCTCTCCTGCTCTCGTCCTTGCCCTTAGCCCTCTGCCATGGGATGGCACAGCACAGAGGCCTTTGCCAGATGCCAGCATCCAGGACCAAGAGCCAAATAAAGTTCCATTGCTTATCTGTCACTTAGTTGATGGTAGTCCATTTAAGCTGCACAAAACATAGGGAGACCCTGGGGACAGGCTGAAGTCAGGCATCCGAACCTCTCTGGGGAGAATCAGGAAAGTTTGCTCTCTCATTGACTTATTTTCTCACTCCCTTTTTTGTTCTCTCCTTTAATCTCTCTCTTCCTCTCTCTCTCTCTCTCTCTCTCTCCATCACACACACACATGCATAGAGATGTATTTCATGTCATTCTGCTTCTCTAAGATATCTCGTTATGTATACAGAAATATTCCAAAATCTGAAAAATTCCAAACAAAAACATTTCTGATTCCAAGTGTTTGTGGATAAATGATACTCTACCAGCACTTTTTAATTCTTACTATTAAAAAAAATACTGGCAGGTATTTTGCATAGAAGTTAAGATACTGCCTTGGGATGCCCTTATCCCATATTGGAGTGTCTGGATTCAAGTCTCAGCTCTGCTCCTGGTTCTAACTTCCTGTTGAGGTGCATCCTGGGAGGCAGTGGGTGATGGCTCAAGGACTTGGGCTCCTGCCATCCATGTGGGAGACCTGAACTAAGTTCCTGGCTCCCACCTTCAGCCTGGCCCAGCCCCAGCCATTGTGACCATTTGAGGAGCGAACCAGTAGCTCACTCTCTCTCTCTCTCTCTCTCTCTCTCTGTGTGTGTGTGTGTGTATGTGTGTGTGTGTGTTCCTCTGCCTCTGAAATTAAATAAATAAAATAGTTACCCAATAGCTGGCTGTGCTGAAACACAGTTAAAAATTCTGAACTCTGTCGAAATTGAGCAATATGGCTCGAGGTGGTTGACGAGTCGGCGAGATGACAATGTGTTCTGAGCGTATTAAACGTGAAGACATCTTCAAACAAATACTGAAGGTGACTCTTGTACAAAGGGATTTCAACCCCTGGGTTTAGCGATGGGGAGCAGCCCAGAGGCAGATGGAGCTGCTTGGAGGCAGTCGAGAAAAGAATCTCAAATGCGTGCTGAAACACAAACCTCGATTAAACCCCGCACGGGCGAAGGGACGCTTGTTAGGAACTTTTTTTTTTTTTTCATTTTTTTCTCTCCAAATCCCAACCCCAAAGCTGTATGTCTCGGATGAACAGGGAGTAAGCGTAATGAACTGAATAGAGCAGCGAGGGAGAATGGTGGGATACGGGAAGCCTTTCATCCGATGCCTGAGTTTGGAGAGGTGGGAACCTTGATGGACGCTCGGAGGAGGCCATCCCATAGGCCACTGAGGCCTCACCTGGGGAGCGACTGCAGCACGCACCAGAATCTTGGCAGTTTGTGTAATTAAAATGCTAAATATTTTATAAGGACAATGCAAGCAAGATTTCACCGGCACCGCACTCTGTGCCAAAAGTGATTAAATACAAACCAAAAACGCACGCGTGCTTTCTCCCTGGGAAGCCGAGTGCTGCGTCCTCCCTCCGAAAGCCTGGAAGGCAGGCGCCGTGTGCTTGCCTCGTGGCTGAGTGGGTTACTAGCAGCAGGAATTAGAACATTCTACAAGAAAGACAGACAGAAACCAAAAACCCCAAACCTTTCCGATCGCTGGTCTGCCCACCGTCTCCAGGAGTAGAAGCCACGGTGTGAACACTGCAATAATGAGAGAACATCTCTAGATCTTGGGAGGGGCCCAGATTGGTTAGAACACAAAAATAATTCCCCATAAAAGAGAGTGAAAAATTGCACTTCATCAAGATTACAATGTTCAGATGAACAGATAAAGAATACAGGTGTACACACCACAATGGAATACAACTTAGCCATAAAAATGATGTAATCTTGCTATGGGCATCAACAAGGGTGAACCTGCAGGTCAGCCTGTTCCTGTGAAATAAGCCAGGCATCCATTCAAAGACTGTGTAATCTCACTTACAGGAGGACTCTGGGAAAGCTGCTCTCATGGAAGTAGAGAGTATGATGGTGGTGACAGAGCCCAGGGGCTCTGGGGGACGGTGGGACAGGGAGAGGCAGCCAAAGAAGGCATCATTAGGGTTGGCAGGAGGGTCGCTCTGTTCTACAACAAGGTGACTATAGTTAGCACCAGTATACTGCACCCTTGAGCCGCGTGCAGAGGCTTGAGGGCGGCGCTCTCACCACGCGCATGGCAGCCATGTGAGGTAGTGCATTTGTTGCGATACGCACAGAGGTCCCTGTCACCCACAGGA